>NC_089745.1:28573460-28575960 GCF_040412425.1 Macrobrachium rosenbergii | reverse complement strand
CAGTTCCAAGCGACTAATACTCTGGGTCACTTATTTTAAATGCCTAGATAAATACAATCATTACGTTTCAGTTTCGTCGAGGAATTTCAGCACTGTTCGTGTTCTTTTCTCTTATCGATCACATCATCATAAATGATAATTAAACTGTACGCTCTGAAAACTTTTTCCATATACAGGATCCAGAAAAGGTCTCAGGTCCATAATCTGTTCCGGTCTACTGATAATTTTTCAACCTGCTGACTACCAAAGCTAACATGTTTCAGAACATTAAATTCTCTACTTTATTGGTAGGGCCTATTAGAAAAAAATTAATACTCTCATGATATATTATCAGTCGCAACTATCATAATTTCCCAGTTACTATATGCAGTGCCATTAGGATCAAGCTTTTTTTTAAATTCTATTTTGGTATAGAAATTCTATAGTACAGCACCTGACCTTTGAATTTTCCTTCGCATTTTTACTTTCTTGTACAGACGACCACCTCAGCTTGTCAAAAAATCGAGCCCTTATTGCCATGCTCCTAAACCAAGTATCCGACACATCGTAAATTCCATTCTTGCCACAACAGTGATACCAGAACCAATCAGTTCGCTGCAGGATTCATGGGGTTGGGGAGGCAAAACCTCACGGATAACGCAGATATCCAATTCCAGGGTTTAAAGAGCCATTTATGTCGAGAGGGGAAGCCATTTGCAAGGCTCAAGGAGCCATTCACAAGGCTTCAAGAGACATTTGTTTCACGAAACAAACCATCTGAATGGCTCTCCGCCGAATCTCACCACTTACTTGGTCAGATGGAGAAGGAAAAAAGAAAATAAACACCTGAGAAGGTCGATGGGACGAGGAGAAATTCATGTCTCCCTCTGCTCTGGCAACTCTCTCTCTCTCTCTCTCTCTCTCTCTCTCTCTCTCTCTCTCTCTCTCTCTCTCTCTCATATCTATATATATATATATATATATATATATATATACATACTCTACATATATATATATATATATATATATATATATATATATATATATATATATATGGATATATATATATATATATATTATATTTCTAAGCCACTGACGAATGACATACATAGTGTTACACACACACACACACACATATATATATATATATATATATATATATATATATATATATATATATATATATATATATATATATATATGAGACAGGATGGATTGACATTTCGACTTTATTTCTGGAGCCACTGACGAATGACTGATACATAGTGTTAGAAATCACACACACACACACACACACACACATATATATATATATATATATATATATATATATATATATATATATATATATATATATATATATATATACATATATATATACATATATATATATATATATATATATATATATATATATATACATATATACATACCTACATAACAGAACAGTACTGACGAACGTACACAACCGTTTGAGACTACAGATCCACCACTGACAGGAGTCAAAGTAGTGGTGACTTCAACTCATTAAGGCTAGTGGTAGAAATCACAATACAGTCTCAAGGGGCAATGCCGACAAACTTATGGACCGTAGGAAACTACAGATCCTCACTTGACAGGTATGTCAATGGGAAATCTACTTTCTCCTGCGCTTAGTAATGTTTACATGGAGTTTTTTGAAATTAGAATATAACCCAGTATTTTACCGACTGGTACTGTATGGTATCCATATATGGATGATATTTTTTGTATATGCCCTGTAAATGCAAATATTGGGGACTTTTTATATAAACTGAATGATTTGGTTCCTCAATTAAATTTACAGTTGAAGAGGAGGGAAAGTCAGTGTTACCATTTTTAGATGTATAAGTCTATTGACACATCGGTATATAGCAAGCATACAGATATATGCTCCTATGTTCATTATTACTCAGAGCACCATAGTAAAGTAAAATCATCCATCTTTTCTTCGATATTTTTGTGAGCATCAAGAATTTGCAGTCCTGAGTTTTTTAGATGGTGTAAAACTTCAATATCTAAAAGTGGCCAAGAGTTAGAGAAGCTTTTTCATGCCATATGTTGGTTTTACCTGACTATAGGAATTTTTATGCATTACCTAAGCTACTTAGATATTTTGATGTAAAATTTGTTTTTAAAAGCTCAAATACGGTATGCAATTTGATTATAGAGAACTCCCCATTTTCATCTGCCTGCTGCCCCTATACCATTCCATGTAAACGTTGTGACAAGAAATATATTGGCCAAACGGAAAAAAATTTGTCTACTATAGTAAACGAACATCAATATTCTGTTAGAAAAGACAGACCTCTAGTGTCCTTGTTATTCATCTCAATAATTTTCATCATACTACTGATTGGACAAAAGCAGAAGAAATTGTACTTGTAACGATTATATTAGTAGGTCTATGACTGAATCTGTTTTTATAAAGATGTATTCCAGAAAAGTTTTAAATTTGAACCATGGTCTGTATAAATTAGACAATCTTATTATAGATAAAATA
>NC_089745.1:28520960-28568460 GCF_040412425.1 Macrobrachium rosenbergii | reverse complement strand
AAAGGGGTAAAGCTCCCATTCACAGCACCTGTTATGATTGCATTGTTAAAAATGTAATGAAAAGAGCTCATTAAGGTGACATTAATGACGCTAGGAACAAATAGCAATAATAAATATTCAAGTATATCATCAGTGGTGACAAGGATGGTACCTGCCGTGATAATGAGGATAATGTGTTTGACCATAACAAAACTAAGGGCAACAATGATGTAAATTTTGTTTAAAATGTGAATGTATCGTGGTGATCAAATCATTTCGTGTGCTTGATTGCACAAACGCAGTGACTGCATGCATGTTTTAAAGAAATTAAGTCACGAAAGGTCTTCGAAACGTCTGTACGGAAATATACAAGAGTGCACTTGAAACACAATCAGCCTTGTATACACGAATACTTCTAACTTTATTTTCTTTTTATACACGATCTTCTTTACATTATTGACATGATATTTTCATTATATCATATGAGCCTTTATGAACACAGTTTCCCGTTCAGTAACATAAGTGTTGTTATCATAAGCAAATTATGAATATGGTTCTCGTTCAATAACATAAGTATAAATTTTACATCCTCTCCATGCAAATAGAAATATTTTTGTCACTTCACCTTAACAATCAAAGCCATGAAGGTATACCTTTTCTTATGTCTTATGTTTGAAGGACAGAGATGCAGATTGTGACTAATCAAACTTGGCAACTTTATCATTTATTTCCTGTCGAAGCATATAATTAAAAGGTGGTCAATAAAGACCAAGAAAAAATAAACTAAATATTCACAATGAAACCTGCACTCAAAATGTCTTCGAGTAATATAATTTCGCTATGAAACCAAGCTGTCAATTGGGGCAATTACATCTTTTAGCTTCAGTACTATTACTAGTTCCTCGGACGGGTCGGTATAGTTCTCGGATAGCACTCTGCTGAGCCCGCTTTCGAGTCTCCGGCTGGCCAATGAAGATTTAGAGGAATTTATTTCTGGTGATAGAAATTAATTTCTCGGTATAATGTGGTTCGGATTCCACAATAAGCTGTAGGTCCCGTTGCTAGGTAACCAATTGGTTCTTAGCCACGTAAAATAAGTCTAATCCTTCGGGCCAGCCCTAGGAGAGCTGTTAATCAGCTCAGTGGTCTGGTTAAACTAAGGTATACTTAACACTATTACTCTTGTAAGAGGTGACTCACCAAGCTGATGACTTCCCGTTTTCAAGGATTTTCTTAACTGACATGTGATGAAAGTGCAAAGTCATTAAACCTTACCTTTCCTATACCACTTCTCTTAAGTTCTGAACTCTAATCTTACTTAACTTCGTTAATGAATGATAAATATCAGTCTTTCGAATGTATAAATCCATTAAATGTAAATTCAAAATCAGATGACTACATAAGCGACCCGTTTTCTTTCTTTCGTTCAATGGCCGATGGTATGAGGGAAGTAATTACCTTGTTGACGAAACACGAATGAGGGGAAAGGGAAAACGTTTGGGAAGTCCCAATTCAAGGATGATTTAAGGGTTTTTAAATGTTCTTAGTAAAAAAAAAATAATTAAAATAATTTATATCTAAGCCTTAAAAATTATGCCGTTTCCTTGCTGCAAAAAAAAAAAGTAGGAAAAGGGTTCCAGACGACATGCATATAAACTGAAAATAAAAAAAATAAAAACACTTGCATTTAACCTTATTTTTTGTAGCGCGCTTTTATGTGTCATCTAAAGTTTCCTTTCGAAAAAAAAACGAAAAGAAAATAGAGATGCTAAAACTTTCTTTACAAGATATAATAATAGCTAGATCCGCCATTCCTGAAGACAAACTTGACAGAGGAAAAGCACACGAACGTACCTAGCCAGAATTAAGAAGGGCATGTAATTTTCCTCTTCTGTATACCGTACGATATCACTTCTTGCCATCTCCTTTAGAAATAGATAACAATATATACGAGGGATATAATAACTAAAATTATGCAGCTTCATACAGATAAAGGAAAGGGGATAGGCAGAGGGAGAGGTGGTAAAATGCGGATGAGAGTAAATTCTTCCTTTGGAAAATAACTAAAAGGGAGTTTTTGGGTCTGCAATAAATTTAGACTATCATGACCATAACAGATTCGTGTAATTCTTGTAAGAAAGAACAAATCCTGCTGAATCCTCCACAGGGGATGGGAGGGAGGGGACCTATGGAGACAGAACTTAGGTAAAAGGACAGCTGATGGAAAAAATGGGACTGGAGCTCGAGACTACGATAACTTCCACGTTGCTTGCAAGATATACTCTTCATATTTCTCTTATATCTATTTGGGCTCCCAGCTTTCTTTGAGATCATGCTTTTTTTTAATAAGAATCTTCCATGTAAGTTAATTCTCTTTTGACCGAATTTTGTTCTACAGTCTGTTAAAAGTTTTACCTTTCACTAAGGACAAATTTCGCTTTTAATTCTTATTTGCTTCTTTCGTCTCGTGCTTATCATTCGAGTCTAACCTCTTAACCATTACCGTTGTTCTCCCTCCTTCTTGAGATTTACCATCACAACTTGCTCTTGTTCAATGCTTTTCGCCGTCTGCTCTACGCCGTTACTCCACTATCTCTATCCTCACCTTAAACTAAATTATTTTGGGCATGTTCTTATAACTTCAAAGTATCCTTTTCTTCTAATTCCTTTTCCCTCCATACTCAGGCAACAGCATCTTCCTTTTCCTCCTCTATTCACCCCCTAGCCATTCCGCTAAAGATAACCCGAGGCTGCAAATCCTCATCTATCTGCTCCACGGACTGCTCTGATGCGTCGGTTAGGACGCAGAATGGACTTATATATCAAGGCTGAAAGCCCGGCTGTTCAGTATTGTGCGTCAAGCTTTTAAGCCTTTCCACAGTGGCGGCGGAGAGAGAGAGAGAGAGAGAGAGAGAGAGAAGAGCAAAGCTCAAGATATAAATCTCGAGCCAAAGCTGACATAAAACTGCCGTTCTCTTGCACCAAAGAGAAGAAGAAACTCGACGTCATGATGGGTTTCTAGATGACTTCTTCAGCCCTGCAGGGTATTCTAAACTCAATTCTCCAACCTCCCCCCTTCACCTACTTTCCTCCATTTTTCTCTAGCAATCTAGGCTTCAGGCATGGACTTCAGACTCAAGGAAGACTTCAGCACTGGATCTTCCCTTCACCGCATTTCGGAAAGAGCTAGTCAGTGACCTCGTGTTATTTTTTTTTTTTTTTAAGAACCTCTGTCCAATATTCGAACTGTTTTTATTTCCTGCAACACGCATTGCTTCAGTGTTCTATTTTCTGAGGTGCTTTTTTCTTCTCTTTCTTTCTCTCTATTTATTTCTTTGTGTAGTGAGTCCTTGGCAACCAATAAGCATTCTTGATTTTCATCTCTGCTGCTTTATTTCATGGTCTGTAAAATCAAATCCTTAAAGAAATTAAAATGGAGCACAGTATAAAATATCTTTATGCAACAGTTGATTGATTTATGGTGGACTGTCAAGAGGATTTAAAATGGATTTTATATTTTTCTTTCTCGTTCACATCAGCTACGGTTAATTCAGAATGATTAAATTCCTGTTAAGCAAAGATAAGGTAGAAAAGACGCTCAGCCGTTTACTACAAGTCTCAACCGGGAAAATTACAAAATATGTCAAAAAGATTATTTAATTGCAAGGAACAAGGGTCATTCATATCATTTCAACAAATTTCGCTACCAAGTAGAATGTGCTCTCTCTCTCTCTCTCTCTCTCTCTCCGATCCCGTGGCTAAATGTATCTCTCCAGGACTCCTACAAGTCCTTTCCCCATAACCATTAATCACATAGATTTTTTTGCTTTGTTTTTTACTTCTCCCTCCTTTCTCAGGAGGATAAGAACCACCAGGTAGCACACTGGTCTTGTATTTTAGAGTTCTACGTGCTGGTAAATTGGGAAATTATGCAAAGTTTGCTGGTGATTTCATACCGATGGAGGGTGAACTGGAGAGATGGTGGCAGAAGAGGGAACGGAAGGGAAGGAAGCGAACGGCAGGAGGAAGTAGAGGGGTAAGTGGGTGGGGTGTGAGACCCCCTTCAAAGTATAATATATCTGTCCTTGGTAGCCATGATGGCCAACTAATGGCCAGTAAGACGTGCGTGCAAAGCCGTCGAACCGATATGGCTTGCCAGAGGAAGAAGAGGAGAAGGAATACTGGAGGAGGAGGAAAACGACCACTGAAGGCGGCAAAGTCATCGCTGTTGTCGTCGCTGTTGCCATTAGTTTTGTAGCGGTCATAAGAAAACTCGTAGGACTAAAGCTTCCTTCCATCTTTTCTTCCTCCCTTCTGCAAATGCCCTCTGGAATGGGGGATATTCGCCTCTCCTGGAAACGCAATGGCATGTCCGTCATTTCTTTTTTCTTTATGGTGAAATCGAGATTTGGACGATAGGTGAACGAGGATTGAATGATGGAATGAAATGCCCTGTCTCTGGAAGGGCAAAGGATTTCCCTGGAAGCGTTACCATGCAGATGGATCCCGATGAAATGGAAAGGCGATTCTGGCAAACCGCTAGTTCTTGGAGAGAGAGAGAGAGAGAGAGAGAGAGAGAGAGAGAGAGAGAGAGAAGATCGTAGCGTACAAAGGTGACTGGGTAGTCATGGGTTATTTATGGATATGGTACAATGGAATCCTTACAGTGATACTTTAAAATAAAAGGAATCCAAGTTATACCTATTAGTTCGGAAAACCGAAAGGAAACCCTTTTTCACGTGAAAAAATTGGCAACCAAGTATCAACGAAAAATCCATTAGAACGTTAAAGATGTTGTTTATAAGTCTCTAGATTTTATACTGGTCAATTTTCTGAGAAGCCAACATGTCATTCAAGCTATTTCTCAGGCGACAAGAATCAGTTCCTAACGCTGATATATTACAATAATACTATCTGTTTCATAAATATGTTTCCATACCTCACGGAGCCTTAAGTTTGATGGACCGAGTTAAAATATTGTATATTTGGTATCCTAAATTTATTTGCTATTAATAGAAAACTGTCAATTAATCTCAGTGACAAAGCAGAGTCTAAAGCTACAGAAGTCTTCGTTAATACTTCTTTCTCTAATATTTGGTATCAAACCGACCTCTTGTCAATTCTTAGCACTAAAAATCTAAACACTGGACAGGTCCTAAACAATTCAGATTGTTAGGATAGAAATACAGATTTTAAAATTCATTTATTTAATTTTATTTACGAAAATGTCCAGGTACTTTCTCCTAAACTAGGTAAACTTTACTGGGTTTTGTTTTTTTAAAAAAAGAGATTATCGTTTACAAAAATATTTATATTACTGCATCAACTCTAAATGGTGGTATAAAAGTACACTGCAACAATTACAGGAAAATTTTCATCATCCCGATGGTCCTTATGACTGTTAAAGCAAATTATCTCTAATGTAATTACCTTCAATCTCAGCAATTGCTTCCTAGAAGACATTCGGTTTATATGAATCAATCAGGTACTTGTGATACTCATTCAGACCTACCAAGTTACATTCAAGTGAAGCTCGATGAGGGTCCTGACTAGTTAGATCTAATCTAAAGAGCCCCATACTTAGCCATTCATAGCTGTACAATTTTTGCCATTGCGTAGTTATTGGTTTTGGCCACATGCCATTAGTAAGATTGCCCAGTCATCAGTTGCTGTTAGAACTTGAGATGTGAAGATGAGTAAAGAGGGTAGATTACGCTATATTAATCTGGAAAACGACACAAGATTTACAAAGCTTGGTTAATAGAATGGATCATGTATCCAGAGACATGGGACTTACGATAAAAAAAAATAGAAGTAATGAGGACAGAGTACGCAAAAGAATGAAATAAAATAGACTGAGAACACTCGATGGAATAACATCCAATACAGGCTCTCTGGAGTTAGAGTTTAGTGAGAGACCATGTAAAGGAAACCAAACAAGAGGCCAGCTGAATAAGATTTCAAGACTGAAATTATATTCAAACGTAAAGGGCCCCATAGACGATACGACCGGCGGATCATGGTTCCGTGCTTACTCCGGTATCCGTGTTGCCCATTGACATTCAGATTTACTTCAGTTTGCAGAAACCTGGTAGAGCGAGGGCATGGCCGCTCCGCTCAGTGATGACCCTGTAGACAGCGCTCTTGCAACAGAAATTGGAAAGTCCCAACGAGAAAGGAGAGCTGGATTAAACTATGGTTGCAGAAACGAATTATCTCACGATTGTATATTTAATGAACTGAAATTTTACCCTCATGACTTGTTTAATTCCCCGAGAATGGACGAGCAGACCGACATGGAATTATCATATATGGTTCCCCCTCTTATAAAAATGAAAAACACACTTGTATGAGACAACCAATATCACTGTATGAGAGGTTGCTGGCTACACTTCGCTTCCGCGCCACAAGTCGTTCCTTGGGGCATAATTCTAGACATGTAAAGCAATTATTCAAGTTATGCAACACGAGTTTACAAAGGTAAAAAGTAACTATGTTGCATACACAGCACCTTGCATAGTCTAATGGCATATAGTCTAATATACAGTAGGTCTATGATCCGTTAAAGCAGAATAGGCCCTTAAACCTATGTTTCTGTAGCCAAGTAAGAGTACAATTTTCAACTCTTTTGTACACAAAATTTTTAATTTATACAAGGAAAATTGAAACGTCATTGAAAATATTATCATCATAAACTTTTATTTTATGTACGGAAAATAACAGTGTAATTTAAACAACAGTACTAATACATACATACATACATATTTATATAATTGCTCCTTCTCCTGTAATTTGTCAACTAATTTACCATATGCCTTATTTCGATTTCCTTTATCGGAATAATCCTTGCACTTAATTAATTGTCCACAGACAAAGATATTGCCTATGAAGTTCAATAAACTCCTCCCAGAACTCCTCATCTGCCGACGTAGCAGTCAGGTTTCCCTTTCAACGTCTAGTTGAAACTAAAGTAAATCCTGAGATCACGCCATAGGCGTGGAGGCTTCGGGCCACCTGAGCTAAAACGAAAGCCACGAACTTGGCAACGGCAGGTTACGAGCTGGTCGGAGAGGCCGACGGACTCCGCCCACTCTTGGTCGGAGAACATTGACAGAGGTTTACTTCCCGGTCAGATGACCTGATCCGGCGATCGTATCGACTATGGGGCCTTTTAGATTATGCATTAGTCTGGTGCAGTTTGTATTTCTATAAAGGCATGAATTTTGGGGAAAAATTAAATATGCTTAAACGATTTTGTCGACTTGTGATTAATGCATTCTGAAGAATATTAAGAGTCAACTGGCAGGATTGAGTATGAAATTTTGCGATAAAGGGAAGTACTAAATTTCATATGATGAAGGGGTCATTTATATCTCGTAATTCTGGTCTGGAAGTCATTGAGAAATTAGGAGCAAACATCGAAACACACCAGAAAAAAAATATATACGGAATGAAGAGACTCAACACAACAATGCTAACTAAAATGCTACGAGGAAAAGACCGTAGATTATCGAGCCACAAACTTCACTATGAGATGGATAAAAAAAAAAAAAGATCAACCGTAGAAAGACTTATCTCTCTCTAATTTTTCACATGAATTAAATGAAAATGTGAATTCCATCCCAAAAACTGGCGTCACATTTCCCTGACAGATGACGAGCAGCGGTGAAATCTCATCATAGCTACAGCTATGAAACATGATTAATTAAACTACGGGATTCATATTTAGTTGGATTATGAGATATTCACAGTAAATTTCCCCTCCTCATCAATGTGGCAAATATTTCTCATGATGTCAATCACTGAACTCCTTGCTGGCAAATTATTCTATTCGCCCCAGATACATTCCTGCGTTTAATGGAATACTTATACGGATTACTTCAACATATAAAAAAGCAAATTCATACCCTGTAGGAAGTCTTACAGTTATGAGAGAAAAAGCCAGAATTCGCCGGGAGAGACAGCCGATATGTGACTAGTCCCCAAATGAAAGCTTATTACGATGCAAATATCATCGCATATCAAAAATTCGCTTCCACTTCGTAATGAAACTTGTAATCTAATAACAATTAGGTCCACTGGACATTTTGTGTTAAAATGCATTGAGGGATATTGATCATAAGCCATTTTCCCCACTATATTTCCATTGAATAATGAGCAAGGGCTAATGTAATGACCCGTTTAAAGGAAATGAAAGTAACTGTATGTTGAAAGGGAAAGAGCCAGGGCGGGTGCAGAAGAGGTAATATAGTTACGAAAATACAGTTAAGCTCTACTAAACATGGTTAGTGACTGATTAGGTGACCGACAAGAAATGCACAAACCTGACACAATCACTGGATCATGTCCCTCAGGAACCATCTCCTTTAACAGAGTATATATATATATATATATATATATATATATATATATATATATATATATATATATATATATATATATATATATATATATATATATATATATATATATATATATATATAATGTGTGTGTGTGTGTATGTATGTATATATGTATTTATATATACACACTCATATATATTTACATATATACACAGATAGATAAGCAGATAGATAAATATATATGCACATACACACACACACACACACATATATATATATATATATATATATATATATATATATATATATATATATATATATATATATATATATATATATATATATATATATGTGTGCGTTACAGAAATACCAACAGCATTTTCTATCTCAATATGATAAATGAATGCTTTTGGATATAAAAAATATTGCTAAGATATATGTATATATAGTATATATATTATTTATATATATATATATATATATATATATATATATATATATATATATATATATATATATATATAGATAGATAAATATTTTATGGAAAAAGATCAACATTAAATCGGATCGGAAATCCCTCTTCCTTTCCATCACGATCCAAGCAAAAGCGGGTTAGAGACAAAATGAGAATGGATTAGGCGCTATTTACGACTGACAGATCCAAACTATCAAAGAGAAGTAAAGCTACTTTAAAAGAACGTCTGTGTTAGTAAATATATCACACTCGGCGTTCCAGTCTTTGTCTGTCTGAATACCGGATATCTCAACTAACTAGGATACAGGAGAGAGAGAGAGAGAGAGAGAGAGAGAGAGAGAGAGAGAGAGAGAGAGAGAGAGAGAGAGAGAGAGAATATAAACTAGTACATACAGAAAACCGTTGGCTGTAATAAAATATACTTTAATGGTTGTCACTACGTAAAAAATAATTTGCCGATCAAAACAGTGACGTGTGATTATTTTTATATTTCATGCAGTTTTAGGCATTTCATATGCCAGCCGTTTTGCCCAAGTATGGAATGTCCACAAAATGCATGTATTTAGTATATAAAACCACGTGCACATTAAGGGTAAATATTTAACCAAAGCATGTATTCGCCTTGAATATGTCGCAATCGCTCGGCGATTAATTAATAGTTACTGCAACTATTTAAGCAATTATTTCTTCGGAAGCAGCAAGTAAGCGAATTATCAGTGGTTATCCTTTTCGCATAGATCTTATAAATAATATTATTCTGTAAAACATCCTGTAATGTCGGTATCACCTATGGTGGTCATTTATCTTTTATTGCGGTATTATTTCTTTTCCACAGCAGTATATTCCGGATGAACAATCTCTTAAAAGTAATTATGATTAATGCACAACACTAGAATAGTTATGATTTCCAATATCATCTATACATAAGTTCTTCCTCAAAATACTAACCTATATTTTTGCTATCCTTGGTGATGCCAAACGTGAAAAATCAAGTCTTAGCCAATGCATTGCATCAGCGGTCTCTTTTTTTGTTTCAGATGTTTCTGTTTACATGTAGGTTCTTCAACCTGCATATAAACATATAAATTTAATATTTTCCCAGCTTATGCTTTTGCACAAGAGTCATCTAACGTTAAATTTGGGAGTTTTTCCTTTGAACAACATCTAATGGTTTTTCATAACTCTAAACTAATTATATTTACGAATAAACCACACTTGAAAGGTAAAATATCAGTGAAATTCATAAGAAGCTGTCTTTATGAAATATTTGCATCCCGGGCACACAACAGGCGCACGTCATACTGAGCTTAACCCCGTCACACCTTAACCCCCAAAACTAATACGTAAAACAAACCCTTGACGCAAATCAGCAACCTCAACATGTAACCTTTCAACACAAAAACTCACTTGAATTATTGACGTTCGAACGCTACGAACTCCATGAGATTATATCAGAATGCGGGTTCTATCTCCATCACTCCTTTCAAATGTGACGTTGTACTTTCTTCTGCGTTTTGTATTCCCTGGCGATTCCGTCGTTCCTACGATAATGACGTCGTGAACGATAAGTTATGCGTCACGCTAGATGGTCGTGCGGGAGATTTTTGCAGATTGAATTCTTATGGACGTTTTATATGACTGTGCAGATATGGTTTTTAGATGATGACTAAGTGATAAAACATACATGCGAAGAAGTCACCATAATCATCATTAAAGCTTTCGCGTCAGATTTTCCCTTTATGGGATTAGGCTGATTTATTTTCTTTAAGCTAACCCTACTGTCACGGGCTCTTGCTCCTAAAACATCCCGTACAGAGAAGAGTTTTCTTCTTTGGCTCCTGTCTTGTGAACTTTCTGCCTGAATTCCGCATCCAGTCTAGGTCTTCACCTGTAGGTTTTATCGTGTTTTCCCGGCCCTTATTATTTTTCGTAATATTTCTTCCACACCTACTACCTTCCTGCTGCTTGCCACTGTTTCATCGCATGTCCAAATCATCTCAGCCTTTCAGATCTCAGCCGCTGGAGTCCGTGTGCATATGGATTAAGCTGGCAATATGCCAGCACGAGCTCTTGCTCCTTGAACAGTCAATATCGCTCGAATCCTATTAGCTACATGTGGCTAAGCATTTGAATTATGTCGAAAGTGCTGAACAAAATCTGACAAGATAATTTCATGAGTACCAAGACCTAAAAAAAGAAACGGTTAAAACGTTCTGTCGGAATTAAAGCCAATAATGATACAAGGCGTTATACAGATACACACCCATAAATAAAATAATTTGAAAGTGAAGACAGCTTTCATAAAAAAGAAGCCGTGCATAAAAAAAGTACGAGCGACATTATTCTTGCGTCAATCAAAGATTAAGAAACAATATAAAGCATCAATACGTCAAGAGAAGAGGTTAAATAATGAACAAAACTATTTTTAGTTGGATAGACGAAGAAGCATCAAGAAAAAAAAAAAAAAAATGTACGAACATTCCTGGACTCTTAAAAAAAACCTGCGAAGGAAATTATTCTTCGATTGCAAAGCAATTTCTATGGAGCGTATTCGCTCCAACCTTCGTGAAATTGAAGGAAAAGGAAGGACAGGCAGACCGGATATTTACAATTGAAAAGGATCGAATCTAAATGGGAACAGGGTAAATCCTATTGTAAGCCTTTCCGATATCCTTGGCTGACCTTCTCGCCAAGGACCTCCCAGTCAGCACAGCTTTCAATCACGCCTATTGTGTTTTATCAATGGCCAACCCTTATCCTTTCCTTTTTTCCTTTTTTCTTTCTTCTTTCTCTTCTCTTTCAGGGATAGAAGATACGCGGCTCAGTGTGGTGCCATTTTTATCAGAAAATAATAACAGGATACATTGCGGTATAATACACAGACCCCCTCCCCCACCCCGACATATCTCAGCCTTCTCCTTCCGTTTCGATCTTCAGTAAATTGCCATGGGACCTACGGTCCTACTTACACATTTCTAACCAAGTAACTTTATTTCATGTTCTTCGACTACCTTTATTTCTCAACATACGAAAGTACAATGAACATGATTTAGTCACACTTATAACAATTAAATTATAACAATTATACATACATATATATATATATATATATATATATATATATATATATATATATATATATATATATATATATATATATATATATATATATATATATATATATATATATACATATATTATACATACATACACACATATGTATGGTCTAGTGGGCAGCGCCCTTGCCTTTCAATGGGGTCTCGTTAGAGGGATGAAAGGGGGTTTTCATTTAGTTACTTCCTTAAGGGGCCAACAAAGAATACCAACCTGTAACAAAATGAAGGGGAAAGAGGACAACTTACCTTGACATTACCATTAGTTAAGTAGTGATTCGAAGGTTGCCATGGGAAATGATTAGCAAATTACGTTAAACTGAGTTTATTTACAGAAAAAAAAACCAAGGAGGCAATCTGAAAAGCTGATGATACACCAAGTAAACTCAAGAAATGAAATAATGCAAACTGGCAATGTGTAATAAATCTCTGCATATGACGAGTTAAATCCGTCTTGAATGATCAGGCTCTCTTGAGTGCGACGAAAGGGGGAACAGATTAATGTTCCGGACTGTGGACCAGGGATGTCTTGCGTTTACTGGAAATGGCAGTACTTTTAAGATGATTTGAGGCACAAGGTTGGGTCGACTGAGCAGATAGTAGCGAGGACCCTGGAAAAATGATTCGGATTAGCATGCTACACAAAGAAGTTTCTCTCTCACTAAGCTAAAAAAGGCACCATGGAGGAGTTGATTAATTAAATTTAATTAGCCCCTGGTAACACCATGGAGGGAGTAACCTACTGCTGATCACTGAATTGAATTAACTTGAGGTATGGACAAGTCATGGGGGAAAATTTTGGGCTGCTTTGTAGGTATATTCTTAACCAAAGGGGTTGGTTTGGAGAATGAAAAGTGAAAATTTGGAAAAATAAAAAGAAAGAAATTCACTTGAGAGGAAAAGACTGGCTCGAGGACTAATTGCTTCTGACTTACTTTTTTAGACCTGTGGATGTTCGCGCTTAACATACAAGGACGGATTGTCCAACGCCTTAGTCCCTCCAGAAGAAAAAGGAGTGGAGAGCAGTGTGACCTTTCGTGTCGCCGTCTGGGTACTGAGTCGTCTGTGGTTTGCGAGGCGAGATGCGTATCTGGCGGCGTTGGTGTAGGTCAGTCATCCTGCAATTTAGTCATACAGCCAGCAAAAGTGTGGAGAAAAATAGGCCTTATGGTTAAGTACTTAAAGGTTAAGTTCCTAGTCTACCTCACAGCCTGGATTCGCCTATATCACTAATGGAGGGGCATCAGCTACTGGACACGTGATAACAAGGGGGGTCAAAGGGGTGCTATTGTCCTCGCCCCCCGCCCAGGTGATGTGGGGACGCTTCCTTAGTTCAGAACAGGCGCTAACCTACCTTCCCGCCAATAAATCGAGCCTACCAGTTAACTGAGAAGTGTTTTTGTTCAGAAATTCGAATTATTTCCTGGCTGGCTAAGAGGGAAGAATAAAAATACGTGAATATATATATATATATATATATATATATATATATATATATATATATATATATATATATATATATATATATATATATATATATATATATATATCTGTACTAATTACTGGCCTTCCTGAAATTAATAACATGAAAGAATCTTTGACATTTAAATAAAATTTTTATTATTAATATCTTCAATTTTGTGGTGATTGTTGCAGGTTTCAATCATGGAACCAATGAAGGGTAATTCAGTGGCCTTGCTTAGTGCAGAACTGTGGAACAGGAAAGGAGAAATAGTTGACGAAGATTCACAGGGAAGTGTCTTCAATGAAATGCGGTTACAATTCAGAAGGGAAAGTAACACATGGGAAAGGAAAGATAAAACCACAAAAAAAATATGGCAATTTCTATATTATTAACAGCAACGGTGATGATCAGCTGAGGACCTCATACTTCTCATACAAATAATTACATGCCATGACTTGATGTAACTTCAAGCTCATGTTACCTGGAAGTGACAAAAAGACCAAGACATTTTAGAGAATTCACTATTTGAATGTTAAAAAATGGTGTCGCAACCCCTGAGGTCATTAGTACCGGGGTATCTTGGAAGTGTTTTTCTACATAATTTTTTTTCACTAAGCTTGTCTGTAATCGACAGATGATAGTGAATCGTGACCCTTAATAATTCTCTTGTTGCTTCAGCTACTCCTCTTAGTGATTCAGTTAAAACAAAACAACAAAAAAGGTAAGCGTAATTTCACAAAAGAGATAAAGCTATTAATTCACTCCTCTGCATCGCTCATATTTTGATGTGACTCCAACGCTGACGACTCAAGGAAAACGGTCTAGAGAAGGAAATCCAGCAGCGTGTAAGCCAGCTTGCAGTGCATGGCCAAGGGACGCGGAAGGACAAGGAACTCTTAGAGGGTGGGGGTGGTATGATGAGGACACAGTGAGGAGAAGGGGAGGGGGAAGGGGAAGGGGAAGGGGAAGGAGAAGGGGAGGGGTAGGGGAAGGAGGAGGCGAAGGGATGAGGGATGGGAGGGGACCACAGCAAGAACTTCCCCTCGCAACCTCCTCCAAAGTCACAAACAAGCAAAGTTCGTGTATCGCAAGAGATCGCAGTAACGACTAATAAAATCAAGCGAGTGCTTTATGCCATCAGGCAGAGAGAGTCGAATCAAAGAGAATATTACCGTATGCAGACAAAGTCGCCGGTCATAAATAATACTAAATTTCAATTCCTTCTGTTTTCTTCTTTGCTTTTCCTCTCTTGAACACAAGCGCGTTGTCAATTCATGCGTGATGTGGTCGATAGAAGTGCCTGGCCGTAGTGCATGCGAGTGGTTTTTGCTAGAGATTACTTCCATTCAGAATAAGAGATGGGGGGAGTATCACACGAGGAAGAAAGGGGAGAATGCAAAGTATTAACATATTACACAGATAAAGAAAAACTACATGAATGAATAGTTGGATACAATAAAAATTTGCTTTCACAAGCCTTTGAATGTTGCAAAAATGCCGAATATAGAACTTTTTGCTTGAACATTCAGAATTGTGGACAGAAAAAATCCATTAATTGTGTTATTAGTGAAACTGGCGAGAAATGTCTTAGTGAAAGCTGTCAAAATGAAGAGAAACCCTTTATAGAGTCGTTAAACTAAAAACGAAATAGGAGAAATAAAGAACTGAAGAAAAGTACATCCTCGAAAATTATTACAATACAGCAATGAACGAAAAAAATGGAATAAAAATAAACGACCCGACATAAGACAGCAATAAATGTGTCATAAAGAAAAGCACGCAGATATTGTAATCACAAGCTCCAATTTAATTAAAGAGTTTATGAGCGAAAGGAACAAAATTAAATCACTTTTTCTTTTAAATCTACGGACGTTCCAAGTAGCGGAGAGAGGAGACACATTTGTGGAAACTTCTGAGTTGTCGAACTGACCTTTGCTGAAGACGTGGTCTTGGCGCCTTGGTCCATCAGGACGAAAGTTGAGTCATTCTGACTCTTGTTGTTTCAATGAGAACTTTCTCTTCCACTATAATGCAGATGTGAAGAGACAGAGCACAAGTGCATTTGCATTTGTATGGAATGTATCCATAACCAAACATGGGCAAGAGCACACATAAATAGATGGGTGTGTAACTTGAAATGTTTGCAGTAACCAAATTTACGAAATCTTCATTTATTGTCATTACTTTAAGGTGCTCCATCTTAAAAACCTAATAATTTTAGAAATAAAAATACTCATGAGGAGGTAATTTTTCCCAAAAGCTTGGTTTACAAATCCTTACCTTAAGTGGCAGGACTGTGAGCCCTGACTGGTCGTTCGGTGTCGATGTAATATTAAAAGGTTCAACCCTCAAAGGCCTCTTCAGTGTACAGTACATCTAGCCACAGTGTTTCACTGACATTTCGAGGAAACTCTGGGCATTCGTATGTATCAATGGGCTGTCATTTCGGACCTGAGTACAAATGAAAGTGTCAAGCAAGTGGCTTCATTAGGTTCGAAATTCCTGCATAGCATATAAATAAGTTATAGAGTATGGCATGAAACATGCAGCTTTTTTTAATATTGGTCTAATTAATAATAATGAAAATAATGATAATGATACCTTGATATTATCTGAGAATGGCTGGATATTTACTCAAAAAACTCTAAGTTTTGACAGAATTTCTACCATTCTTAACAAAAGCAATAACAGTAATACAAATTATAATTAATCTAACGGATAGCTGGGACTATTCTAGCCCAGGTGAACTACAAGTATACTCGAAATGTGTAAAATGTAAAAGCAACTCATTCAGTAGTCTTGAGTGGATAGGAGTGCATTTTTTTTCTTACTTGCTGACACGCAGCTGGCACTCTGGACTTTCTCGCACTCCTCTAGGGTTCTTATGCTTCAGATTCTGATTCTTTGTCCTCCAAATTGTTCGAGGTATCCAACGTCAAAGTCCACAGGAAGCACTGTAGGAATTACTTAAGGATCTTTGCAGCGTTCCTGCAGCCCCTAACTGCAACCCCTTTCACTCCTATTATTTTTATGCCATCTTACTTTCAACCCTCTTCCAACAGTTTTTTTCATATTGCAACTGGGAGGTCTTCCTCCTGTCACCTTTAAAACCTTCTTTACTCTCAATTTCCCCTTCAGCGCTGAATTACCTCATAGGTCCCAGCGCTTGGCCATTGGCCTAAATTTCATATTCCACTTCCAAAGTCCTGAGGAAAATACATAATATGCAAATAAGAAAAGGAGAATGAGCAGTCTAACTACGCGCTGAATTTCGTCGCAGATAACTGATTTACTAGGGAAGGAAAGATGAACTCAAGTTCGTTTCCTTAAAAATCCATTGAGCTTCTTTTATGCTGAACGAATCATGCATCTAGTGGTTAGTCAGCTGTTGCTAGTTACAAATAGGAAGAAAAGGCATTATACATATACATATACACACTCTCACACACACACATATATATATATGTGTGTGTGTCTATGTGTGTATACATACAGTCAGAGTGTGCATGCCTGTCCTTTTGTACGTCTATGAACGTTTGCGTGTGGGTGACACGTAATAACCTTTTTCCAGTTAATTTAATTCGGTCACTAACACGAATCCCCAGATTAATGTAAACTGTCTTTTTGTTAGCAATAATAGAAATGAATACAAAATAGACCTTCCCCTATTTGCAACGAAAAGTCATTTTACCTTCGCCACAAAATCACTAGCCGTTTCAGCATTTCACTACATTTACTGAACAATCTTCCTACGTAACACTTTCCATGATTTGAATATACATACAAAGAGAAAGAAAAACTTCATCATCCTTACTAAACACACGAAGTCTAGTTAATTTCAATGTTTTTTTTAAATCCTGTGTTAGCTGAAATACCATTATTGTATCACGGTTGAATAACCGCGGATAAAATACCTCGGTTTCCAGCTGTGTTCAATTAATATGAATGTTTTATACAACTGCAGGATAAATGGCATCAATAAAATTAGATACACTATTTCCAATTCGCAAGTGAAGTTAACAATATCTCCTGGAAAAATCAATTACAGACTACTTATAAAGGCCAACTTCCATGAGATATAACAATCATGCAAACATGCAAAAAATTCCAATAAACCGCCTAAGTAACTGCACTGTTTTTCACAGATGGGTGATAACCTGTTTCCTGACATTTTTATCCGAAAAGACAAAGTCATACCCGTTACGCCATGTGACAGACCTAGACATCAACAATTTAACCTTCAAATGAATCTAAATACACGATAAATCGTCAACCATAAAAATAGAATATTGTAACTCACTGTATCACAATGAATGTAAACACCACAAGTTCAAAAAACAACCGTACAATCTGGCATGATGACAACAGAATATGCATAGAAAGCCGGTTGAACAAATGAAGTGTGTCGATTATATATCCCTTAGCCTTTAATCACAAACAATTCACGACGGTAAAAAAAAAAAGAGACCCTATAAGTAATAGCCTCGCAAGTAATGGCTTGCATAAACATCCACCCAATAATTATCTCCTCCCATATTTACCTAGAAATTAATTGCTTTCAATATCCATCTATCTACGCGTTGTTAATTGAATTTCATCCGGAGAGACAATTCATCACCTCCCACAACGAGCTCAGTTTTAAACCCAATCATCTTTTGTTTTCAGTGTTCACTGATTCTGTCTTCTCTCTTGCAGTGGAGGAGGCGACGATGACAGCGTGTACTACTAAGCACGTGAGAGCGAGGGCGGTGTTGGGGATGATGTCTTGGCAGCGGGTGGCGATGGTGACGCTCCTGTCGATGGTGGTGATGACAGCGGAGGTGGCCTCCGCCTGCGACATCTCCGAGTACGCCTGCGACGACGGAGGATGTGTCACCCTTAGCCATTACTGCGATGGCGTCGCACATTGCTCCGATTACTCGGATGAACCTCCTGGTTGCACAGGTGAGGAACTAAGTCAGGAACAGTACACACACACACACACACACACACACACACACACACATACACACACACACACACACACATATATATATATATATATATATATATATATATATATATATATATATATATATATATATATATATATATCTAACACACTCATACATAAGTTTACATAACATCTTCATTCTGACGAGCATAGTCGAACGTATGGTTCTGATATCTTCACTTGTCTAAAGTTGGTGATCGACAGGTAGTGTACTCATTGTTACCAAAAGGAATTCTGCATTAATTTAGTTGCAGGCAGAGAAGATTTAGGGTGCTAACATTACTTATCATTCCTTCAAAACTACATTTTCACTGGAGAGACAAGATAGCGTAAAAGAACGGCTGATACATCTTATACCTTACTGCAGCTGTAGAACTTAATTATTTCTTTACAATTTGCATTCAAAAACACCATGAACGGAGCACCTAGAGAGGGGTAGGTAAAACGGCCAAATAAATGATATGATTGCTGGTTTGAATAACAAAATGAATTTCTGAAAACAGTGAATTCTCTTTCAATGTTTAAAAAACAAAACTTATGATCCACGTGCATGCCAGATTTGAATTCTTAAAGTTGCTGTTCAACTCTGTGCCTTCGGGAGGATGACTGGATTGTTTCATGTGGTTTCCGGTCAGGTTATGTCACTGCAGGGGTAACCATATTAAATCTATGAATATCTGTCCAAATATTGTCCGTGGTTCAACTGTTTCACCAAGAAGTTATTTCAGTTATCGCGTTAAAAACAGTTTCGACAAACTGATACTCAGAATGACATGCAATCAAATTTTTCATAATCACGGGCAATCCATTCCAAGAGATGTGGACAAAACAATTACAGCGCATTCGTTTTACAAAAAATGTCAAAGCTGGAAATAACAATCATTATTCGGTTTCCTGAAGAAAATGCGCCAAACACAGAACTGAATATTATTCACTTTTTCGCTGACATGTCACAAGTCGAGACAGCTGCATTCAAAATTCTGATTCTTTATATTCGCTGAACTGTTTCGAACTCTGAAGCATGAATTCTTTTCAGTGTTGTTTCTTTAGCTGAGAACTTTTCGGAATCATAAAGAGAACATCATTAACAAGAAGTCACTTGTTAATGGGATCTTAAATGCCACGCTTTGGCGCAAACTATAAAATATACTATAGTCTTTGCTTCAGTGATATTTGGAGTTCTTTAACAAAATATAGATCATAAAATTCGTTACAAAATATATTTCAGTGAATTGCAGTTTTCGGTTTGTATAACGTAATATACTTTTCATTTTCAACCTTTATATTGTTTCAGTTGGGACCTTTCATTTTTTGACAAAATGTTGAGCAACACAATATCTTTTTCCAGTTCCGTCGATGACCCATGTTGCTGAAAATGTTAAACAGATTTGCTTAGTACAAAAGCCAAGAAGACGGGAATTCCAAGGCCTTTTCATCCATCGGAGTAAAACAATAAATGTAAAAATGGAAAAGGAAGAAAAAAAAAGCTGTTCATGACCACCAAGAAAGCCAGTTAGTGTTAAAGTTTAGAGGTATTTTCTTAAATGACACAGACAAATAAACACATCCTCAAAACTCTATTAATCTAAAACCAAATAAATCTATCCATAAGTTTGAGAAAAAATTACCCTGCTATAATTCTACTTGCAAGCTACAACCAGCTGTTCCTACTGCTACATGCAAACTGTCTACACGAGCTACAAGACAAATAATCTTAACTCTATAACTAGCACATAGTGCGTTTACCTCTGAAGACAAAGCGCCCAGTATTCTATAGCCTATAGAAATTTACGAAGCATTTCTACATCCGCAATCAAGGAATCTCGGCCAAGTGACGAAGCGCTGCATTCTAAAGTTAAAGTTTTCGCAAGTTCAGATCCGTTCGATTCCAAGCCCTCATTAACCCTAGGTCAATAGCTCTGCCTGATGATTAAAAGACCGAGAGCGCTCGCTTTACTTACGACTAAAGTAGCATTTCGGAAATCAACTGAAATAATTTACGCTCTGATCTGCATATCCAAACACCGGCGGTGCGTTTGATGCTGATGTCCCTGCAGTGCTGTGCAACAGCTGGAGTGCCCAGAATTGCTTGATGTATATCACTCAGCTCCGGAAGCTATCAAGGCTTACAGAAGCAACTTCGCTTCGTTAATACTGAAGGGAATGCTGATTCTGGCATTCGATATCATGCATATATTAATGATGAAGGAGTGGGTCTACTCTATTTCTGTTGCCAGAGTGCGAAAATCAATGGGTTTCTGTTTTCGTTCTTGAAAGGTGTTAGTAAAAAATGCTACATACCGCTGTCCTGATTACTGTTGCAAATAGTTGCAACAGCAACAGTTGCCCCTTTCTTGTCTACAGATTGGGTGACAATCTTACATTCCTTACACTTATAAAAAAAACATTTAAAAACCGAATAAAGAAAAGTATTGAAGGAGGACCACTTTTGGGTTTCCAATAAGGAATTCTCCTTTCCTGGATTTCTCTTTCTCCTCTGAATATCTGTCTAATTCACTCTCTTTCTCTCTCTCTCTCCACTGCAATCACCGGCAGGAATTGCAACACAAAAGGACCTGCGACAAAATAAAAAGAAAAAGAAAAAAGGAATCGAGAGCGTCCTCTAGAGAGCAGTCGCCTGGTAGTGAAGAGCCAATGGAAACTCCGAATGACCGATCTTTGTACGGTGATTGGCTTCTGGTCGGAGGCGATTTCCGAATCAGAAGACTCTCTTCTTCCCACCGCTGAACACCGCCACCGTCGGAAAGTCGTCCAATATGTCAATTCCTCAGAGGTATCCGAACACAGCGGCGATAAAAAGCCATGAATAACTGAATGACTTCGGTAAGTCCAAAGTAAATGGACTTGCAGTTCGACTTGGTTCCAGTAGAGGAAGCCCACTCTGCCAGCCCATCCTACCGGCCACACCGAGCCAGCTACCAGCCATCCTCTCTATCCCTGAGGGACGCTTCCGAGGCCTTTTAGCAATTCTTTTACCTCATTACCGAGATGGATTTCTTTCTCCAGTTCAAGACTTGGAAGAGAGAGAGAGAGAGAGAGAGAGAGAGAGAGAGAGAGAGAGAGAGAGAGAGAGAGAGAGGTGGGTATTAGACAGCGTACCGATTTAACTTTTTTCTGGGCTATACCCTTCTTTTAATGCCACTCTACTTAGGTATTCTCGAGTTTTTAGGTCTTGAGCGCCTCTTTCATGGCTGAAAATTGTTTTCTAGTTATATGAAAGGGCTCAGTGTCTATATTTTACATCGTTGATTTTTGTCCTAGGTTTCTCTCCTTTTATGATAAGTATTATCCATTTCCTTTCTTCTCTTATCTTTCTTCTCCCCCTCTCTCTCTCTACCCAGTCTTTCTGCCTCTTATTCATCATTCTATAACCCCTTTGCCTGCTTCCTGTTCCTAAAAGCCCTAAAGTGACCTTACGCTCTCTTGCCCCACTTTTATCGCCCGTTAATAAACTTCATATTCAAATTGAGGCCTTAATATTAATATCGAAAACCTCCCAAATGCATCGTAAATCCAAAAGCGAAAACACTCAATGCCCTCTGAATGGGGGCACTGGGATATGGGGGAAGGAGGCACGTGAACATAAAATATAAAAATATAAAGCCCCGACCACTTTATTACCTTTCAATTTTTCCCTCTTGAAGTGAGGAATTAGTGAAGAACTTTTATATTTCCTGACCTAACAAATTGAATGAAGACGGTGATAAGTGAGAAAGGATTTTCCTCCAGATTCTTCGTAGGTTTAGAACATGGGCACAAAACAGGACTTCTGAGAATCTATGATGCACAGTGTATGATTGTAGTCCACTTCATTCCACACAGACGACAAGATATTTTCCTTGGATTTGTTCCTTTCCTCAGCGTTCTCTGTATGTTCTCCCGCGATCCACCATATCACGCTTTCAGTTCGATATTGTGTTAGAATTTGTTTCTGTCCATCTATACATACATACATATATATATATATATATATATATATATATATATATATATATATATATATATATATATATATATATATATATATATATATATATATATATATATATATATATATATTTAACATATATATATATATATATACACATATATACACATATATATATACATATACATACATAATGTGTACATGTTACAAATCCCCACACACACACACATATATATATATATATATATATATATATATATATATATATATATATATATATATATATATATGTGTGTTTTTTGGTTCAGAACTCGAATCGTCCTTGTCTTCCTCTTGAAGCGCAAACTTAGCTAACGCAGCGAATTCAATTTCACACCAAAATAGAAATTTCCTACTTGGCGCACTCCAGTAGTAATTAGTTAAGATAGGACATAAATCATTATACCGTCTATGCCCACAAAAGTATCCCTGGAAACTGCCGAAGAACCTAATGTAGCCTTAATCAAACATTCTACAAGCGTTAATTATTATATCCATTTTACTTTTACACCGGAATTGATAATTTTATTCAATTAACTTTTACATTCTTCCTATCGTAATCTCTGCCTATCTATCATCCTCTGTCTTCTCTTCCAAAATCACTTCACCTTTACAAGCCAATTTTTCTCATTTTTTCCCCCCGAGGATATTTAATTTTTTAATACATTTTATCGCTTTCATTCATTTCCTTCATCAATTTTATTGCTAATTTATATACACGATTTATAATTTGATAGTAGCCAATCCCCAAACTTATTACTTTCTTTCCCCTTTCCAATTTATTTGCATTGACATTGTCCGACTATCTGTCTCTCTCGGTCGTTATTAGCATGCATTCGTATTCTCTTTTCCTTCATTTGTCTGGCTTTGTGTACTCAATTCCTCCATCCCTTCCTCTCGCCGATCAGTTATTTCTGTAATTTTCTCTTTCTCCATATATTACTGTACCTACTTCCACTAAAGTCTCCCATCTCTATCTCTTAATTACTCCCACTCAATTCTCTTTCTCTCCACCTACTCCTCTGACTTATTTACTTAATTCTCTCTCTCTCAGCTTGATCAGGGCCAAGCCACATAAGTAGACGCTTTCCCATTGTAAATAAAAGAGACTTGTTTGTCAGCCTCCTCCCATACGATGGCATCTTACCTGACCTGTGTCTCATTAAGCTTAATGAGTGTGATGAAAAGACAACCTGGTGATTAAGAGGGTGGTGATGATGGTAGCGGTGAAGATATATGGGTGATAATGGTGCAAAGATAAAATGAATCAAGCTCGTTGTGAAGAAAAGGGAGAGAATAAGGTTGATGATGAGAGTGATGAGATGGCAGTGATAATAAGGTAGTTACCGATAATTGTAGCGGTTTTATTACTGATATAATGGTAATAATGATAAGAGTGACTATGGCGTAGATAAAGATACGGTAGATGATAACGGTAAGGATGACAGTAAAGATGGTGTCAATTACGATAATTATAACGATGATGACAGACATGATTAGCATAATAAAGATGATTATTATGATGGTGAATATGAGAAACTTATGATGAAGTGAACTGTACTAGCTATGAGATTTTACAGTATGAGGTTGAATAGTAATGATGAGGTTGCTGTATGATCACAAAACAATGATGGTAAGAATAGAGGAATAATGGTTAACTGAAAGAGATGAAGAAAATTAATAGGGGACATAAAAAGATAAAAATGCTGTGAACTGTTGAAGTAATTCAAAGAAGCCCAGTCATATTTTCCTTACGGATGGTTACTCCAAGAGCAGAATCCTCAGCTTTCTGTAGTTATCTTCCTTAATAAAAAAAAATATTCATAAAGAAAACTATTGAACGGACGGAAATATCCTGACCCCGGATTAATTTGAGTTACTAATCTATAGCTCTATACTAAGTTTGAAACTATATACCATGAAAGACAGATACGTGAAAAAACTAATTAACAAAAACATCGAGATAGTCATATACAATACAGTAAAAAAAAATCAGTAAGTATAAACTGTTAATGTGAGGTGCATAAGCGTGTGACTGCACACCAGTAAGTTTGGGCATCTAATAAATATTTCGTTTTAAATGTATCCGCATATGATATCCAAAGAAAGCAGATACTAATTGGCATAACCTAGAGCAAATTAAGACAGAAGCGACGGGAGGCTCAGAGTTACATCCACAGTGATTATACCGACAAGTAGCTGTACCTCTTGTTGCAGAATGAAGTTCCCACGGTGCATACCGAAAGAATGACGAAGAGATAGCAACGATCGGCCGTAATCTCCGTCATCCGTTACATTAATCTTCATATATGTATCCTCAGCGTCATTTAGAAAACGAATCGGCTACCCATACATCCAAACTGTCCCATATATTCTTCAAGTCTGAACGCCATTTATAAAGCCTCAAGTGCCACTTAGAGCATCTCTCTCTCTCTCTCTCTCTCTCTAGGTAGCCAGTTCAAGTTTTATAAATGGTGTTCAGACGAAGGTTAAATGGGGGAGATCAGACGCCGAAGTGGCCAATGCGACTTCTATATATACAGTATATATATATACATATATATATATATATATATATATATATATATATATACATATATATATATATATATCATATATATATATATATATATATATATATATATATATATATATATATATATATATATATATAAATATATATACATATAATATATATATATATATAAATATATATATATATATATATATATATATATATATATATATATATATATATATATATATATATATACTATATATATATATATATATATATATATATATATATATATATATATATATATATATATATATATATATATATATATATATATATATATATATATATATTTGTTTCACTCCTCTGTTTTTGTTGTTTAAATGTTTGCGCTTAAGATTCTACTGCCCTCAAGAATAATTCATTGACCAGCGACATTCTTTACAGCAAAAGATACACCGATACGTGCATACTCGTATAGCGGCTCTGACCAAATTTTATTGGGCACAGATAACCACTGTAGTCCTAGTAATACGGCATGAATGAATCCAGTTTACTGGAGGGCGGTGAGGCTAATAATGCCAGAAACTTTGAACACAAAAATATTGCGTTACATAAATAATAATAGCAATGACCATACGTACAATTTAATACCGTGTGACACGTAGCACACCATGTATTTTCTTTCACATGCAACTGCACTCGAGTCTTGATTGTGAGGTTATGTCAGTGGTCATTAAGTTAACAATAGGGAAATAAGTTCTTGCCCGTGTCAGACACTGACGTGGCTAAAAATTCGGTAATCAAAATTTTTAACGACGTCTGAAGAATGACTTTTAATCTTCCTTAGGCTTTTCATACACCATACATAGCACCTTGGAGTTGGAATTGCTTCACCCGTAGTACGTTTGTATTTTGGGAGGAAAGAAACAAACCGACATTTCAATATCGACAGTAAAATGAAAGTTATTTCCCATATGTGGAGTGAAGTCTTTTACATCCATACGAAAATTCATAAACATGAGAGAGAAGGAAGTGGGGAGGATCTACTAATATTATTAACGGCCTTGTAAGAAAACGTTCAACTTTTCAGTATACTAATGACTGCACATATTACAAACATCTTTCTAGATAACTAAACTAGAAAAATTATAAAAAATAGGGATTTTTAATACGTGCTGATTTTCGTACAACTACAAAGGTCTTCATCGCGTTGGCCTGTTTAAAGCTAGAATAGAAAATAAAAATAATTTTCATCTAGCCTGCTGTTAAGGATTACACGAGAAAAACATTTCAAACACTTCACCTCTTTTTCTCTTGTTTCATTTTCCAAAGAAAAAGAATTCTTTCTCTGGAAGAAAGATAAGACTGCTTTCTTTTATTGAAGGGCCCCTAGAGAAAGCATTGCGACCCACTGTTTCCTATATTTTGTTATATAATATTATATTTTCGTTGGACAAATAACATTTTACTTCCTTATTTTTCATTTGAATTTACCCGGCACCCTCTCTCTCTCTCTCTCTCTCTCTCTCTCTCTCTCTCTCTCTCTCTCTGTTTGTCTGTCGGTTCTCTCTTTATCCTCATCTTTCTATCTATCCATCTATCTATCAACTGATTTATCTATGTGTTTATGTATGTACACATACATACAAATATCTAACTACCTATCTATCTATATTTATATTTATATATAAATAAATATATACATACATATATATATACAATATATATATATATATATAGTATAAAGCCGTTTAAAGCCGTTTTTCACTAAAAGGGGTAGGGTAAATCATGAGGAAAAATTACAATGGTCAATGGAACATTCATATTTTATCTAATAAGTCATGGATGAAAGCTTTTTGCAGTAAACTGCCACAGCATTATCCACTTCATACACCAGCAGCTCAAATATCCCTCACAGGGGCCCATTTACCTCTAGATTTTACGCTTCACCAACCTATCCGTGTCCATTTTCTCCACACGACCAAACCATTTCAAAATACCATGATCCTTCGTTTCATTTACGTCTACGTTTTTACCACGTTCACGGATCTCAACATTTCTCAGCTTATTATATACTCCGCAAACGCCATTTTGAACAACTTCAACTAATTTCTACTCCGCAAACGCCATTTTGAACAACTTCAACTAATTTCTTTTCATTCTTTTTCAACCTCCACTCTCTAGTTTCATAAAAGAGAGTTGGCTTAGCATTCACTGCCTATACTTCCACCTTGGCTTCCATACCCCGCTACGTACTTTGCTTCACCTAATCCTAATCTATGACTTTTCTTATGCTACAACTTTCTACCTACATGTATGGTCTATTCCCTAACCTCTCGAATTACTCCATCCACACGGATATTGAAAAGCCAAGAAAATATAACCGACCCTTGTATCAGACACACTTCCACAAAAAAACCAGGAATTCTCCCACCTACATTTTCAAACACACAGTGCTCTGAATAAATTGTTTTCTGCATCATATGGTCTCTACCCCGTAAAATATCCCTCTATCG
The DNA here is from genome assembly GCF_040412425.1 of Macrobrachium rosenbergii. NCBI lineage: Eukaryota > Metazoa > Arthropoda > Malacostraca > Decapoda > Palaemonidae > Macrobrachium > Macrobrachium rosenbergii. The sequence goes on along the minus strand of NC_089745.1, from coordinate 28,541,068 downwards.
ATTCTATTATGAACAATTTAAATACCTACATACATAATACATACACACACATATATATATACACGTATATATAACTGGCTTATGATAAAATCAATAGATGTAATATATACTGAATATACTGTATGTATATGTATATATATATGTGTGTGTATATATATACATATGTATATATATGAATGTATAACATAAATGCAGATATATATATATATATATATATATAATATATTTATATACATGTGTATATATATATACATATAATTGGTTTATAAAATCGATTGAGGCAATATATGTGTATATATATACAGTATATATATATATATATATATATATATATATATATATATATATATATATATATATACCTCTTTACTTATATACGTTTATATCTACATATAAATACATATATATATATATATATATATATATATATATATATATATATATATATATATATATATATATATATATACTGTATATGTGTATATACATATATTATATATATATGCATATATATATACATATGTACATGTATTATATGCTGTATATATATGTTTGTATAAGTGTGAGCGTGTGAGCGAAAATGCTATAAGTCAACAAAAGCTTGTTACAGGCATCGACACAAAAGGCACCCAATATAGAGAAGTGGAAAATACAGCAAATGAATAAACATGTAACTCACTAGCATGTAGTATGGGCCAGTTTAGAAGGCTTCCTTTCTTGCTGAGCAATGTATACTAACAATTCACTTGCAAATCTATGTATGTATATTTATATATACAATAAATAAATATATATATATATATATATATATATATATATATATATATATATATATATATATATATATATATATATATATATATATATATATGAATGTATATATGTATGTACTGAATGTATATGTGTATATATGTATGTATATATGTAAACCTATTCACCTATATAAGGGAGAATCTAAAGTTAAAATAGCATGCTGATACGTTAAGGTAATAAAGAAAATAAGAGTATATTTTGAGAAACACAAATCCAGAGCTCCAGTCCAATTCCAGTGGACTTGATAACTGAAAAAATTTCAGTGATCAAGTTCACAGAAGTTGGACGAAGCTTTAAAAGTCTTTGTATCTCAACAAATACACGCAGTATTTGATTTTTTCCGTATCTTTGATCCGTTTTCGTTAGAATTTTATATGCTGCAAGCTCGACGTAGCCATTTACCCGCCTCCATATGCAAGCAATGTCTATTTTTTGTACGTCCAGTTCTTACTTTAATTTCAAAATTAAACGCATTGTAAAGGAAAGACTATTTTTTATGATTCAAATGAAAGAGCGAAACCGTTCGAGGTTCTATTCATTTCCCAGGAGTCAGTTTAATAATTGATAGTAAGCAGCTCTCAAATAGCTCTTATCAAAATCTATTTCACAATTAGGGCAATTATAATTGAAATATGGACTAATTTTCAATACTCATGTAACATCGTAGTCAAAATAAAATTACACATTTTCGAAGATTATACGAATACTGTTATCGAAATGAATGCATTCCCTCTCTTTAGTATCTCTGATATCATCTGCACATGCATTCATGGAGAGAGAGAGAGAGAGAGAGAGAGAGAGAGAGAGAGAGAGAGAGAATTACACCATCCGCATCTACAGTGATGGCCGATTATTACGAATAACGAATGGGAATAAAGCTGTGTCGGTAGAGTGAAAGGGTAAAACACGATGGGGACGGGTCAATTGGCCAATCAGGCAGCGGTAGGTGGGTGGGTTCTCTTATCATGTGGTCCGTGACAACGAACATGGAGTCCAATATCTTCTTGCGGGAGGCATTAGGAAGCCGGTTGTCATCACGGGGAGGCGGCATCAGTCTCAGGACAGGAAGGCCGTGAAGGACATCCCTTGTGTGAAATTCAGCCACGGCGCTTTCAATTTGATTAAAGCTCTAACAATCCTTCCTCGTCCTTATGAATGGGATGGAGTTTAGGGTTTCCGTTCCACATTTTGGCATACATATTCCCTTGTCTTGCTTTGAAACTACTGCAATCCATAAATGGTCGAACTTGGAGCATTTCTTTAGCCCGTGAGAAAGCTGTATATTCCAATTCACAGAGGAACTAAAAGCGAAAGGAGAACTCTTAGACGAGAACAGATTTCATCGTTCAAACTCACAACTCGGTCCTCTCATCTCTCACGTTATGTAAATTTACATCCATGTACACACATACACGTGAAAATATATCCAAGTATATACATCAGCTCACAGGTATACTTGTACACAGACATGCAGTGAATTTAGTAAGTTAGTTCTTGATTGCGTGACCGCAAGGATCTCGACCCTCTACCGGCTTAAAGCCCGCGTGACTGCCATCCTTGGGAGAAGGGACCAGATAAAGGATTTTAATGGAAAATTGAAGCATAGGAGGACAGAAAGTATTACATGCATGCATAAATACACGCACGCGCACAAAAATACATATATATATATATATATATATATATATATATATATATATATATATATATATATATATATATATATATATATACATATACGTGTGCGTGTGTGTATGTTTCATATGACGCTAAGCAAGAATCCTGTACCTAAAGAAATACATTAGTGAAATTTTTTCTTAAGCGAAGTGCTTCACTGAATTTGCTCACCCTCAATATACTCTCGACCTCTTAATATTTGTCTTGTTATTATACTTAACGGTTATTTGTGTCACCTATGTTCTTCTTTGCACTTTTTAAAGACTTTATTTTATAAATACGTGAAAATACTGATTTTCTTTTGGCACAGGACTGCGCTATATGATTGTCTTGTTTCTTGTCCGCTTTCCTCTCCATTTATCTCTGTCATTCTTAACCATCATCAAGTTCTTGTTGTATTCCGACTAAAGCCACCATTTTCGTGTCCCTCCTCTTTCTCCTCCTCCTCCTTCTTTTTCTCTTCCATGTTCCCTTCCTCACCAAGACTCTAGATGACATATGATCGTTTTTCCGTGGGTGTCCCTCTCGTCACTTGGGAAGGCCAAGGTGTTTTATGATTCTTCGTGGCACAGCTGAAGTTGCTTGCCATCTTGCAAAATGGAAATGCTCATTTTTTTTGCGGTCCTCGGTACGCCATGCTCTTGTCGTGTCCGTGATCTATTAGCGTTTTCCTGTTTGCAGTAAAGGCGGACGAGCAGAGGCCGTCAAAGGTCGCCTTCCGGCCACAGATCAGGAGAGGGTGGGTGAAGTAATGCTGGGTGTGCTGTTCGTATTTTGGGGCTTTTGGAAAGATAGGAAAGTACAGCTTCTGATTTCTTTTCTCAGAGCTTCTATCTTCTTCTGAAATATCGGTACCTTTAAAAAGTTATAGCATTCGTGAAAGAGTAGTATCTGGAAAAGTGCATATTTCCCTAAATATGCCTTTAAAAAATCCGGTTCATAATTTCAAGAAGACTGCTGTGTTGCTTGTATACCATTTTAAAGATAATCGTTACTTCAAATGAGAATGGCAATAGGAGGTGGAATATAGAAGTAGAAAAGCGACTGATAACTGACAGGACCTTTATGGACCCGGAATAGTCTTATAAGAGGCCACGACCTCAAATTAAAAGTATTCCTCGCAAACCCGTAATTCTGGCTGCGAGGATCATGAATAAAAGAACTTAATTCTCTTAGTCATTTACTCAGCCAAATATTCGCTTTTTAATACCCCTCCAGTCATGATAATCATAATTAACAGGATGTACTAGCTCAGGTGATGGCGGATGATCAAGAAGTATTTATATCTCAGGCAAGCAGATTATGCTTTTGGCTCAGGTTGCTTGTATGTTTGTTAGTGGATTACGCAAAACGTTACTCGTGGGTTTTTACGAAAATTTCACATAGAGAATTTTCGTGAATGGCAACAAGTGATGAAATTTTGAGAGATACGAATGTTAGTTTGGGGTGAAGGGGTTTTGGGGAGAGGACTGTTAAGCCTTGGAAGAGGTTTGCTTTTTCTGGAAGCTCTCGGAATAACTTATAAAATGGTGTACTCAACCATCCATGTAAAGCATGAACGGGTGCTTAAGTAACAAAAACATTTAGCTATTTGAAGAAAGGGTACCTTTAAGAAAATGCCACTCACGTTTATTTATACATAAATAGTTGCATACATACTTGCTATACAACACATCGAGGTGTTCTAAACAAACACAAATGGCAAGAAAGGGCAGTAAGTGTCAACAGACAGCTAGGCCTAGATATACTTACGTGCTGGTAAAGGGAAATATGTACTGATAGGCAAGTAGATAGACAGACAGGCGGAATTATGATGCATGCTTGACATAAAAACACCTTATAATGAATCACATAACCAGAGAGATCAGCACAGAAAAAAAGATATGAAGGAAAGCCTAAATTACACAAAAGTAAGGCAATATAAAAATCTCGCGAAAATTGTGTTTAACATTTCCACATAACCTATAAAGAGGGGGAGATAAAAACCCACCAGACTGTGAAAAGTTATTTCAGGAGTTGAATTTTCTTCTCCTCTCTTGGGACTTTTTGCTCTCTCCAGTCTTGCACGATAGCTTTTTCTTCTTTATTACATTATTAGATGGATGCTTTGTCCTTTCCGGAGAATTTTCACTCGCTAAGTTTTTATTCTTGTATTATGTTAATTTTTGTCAATATCACCGTCAAAAAGAAAATCCTGAATCCTTCTCCATACTTATTTTCAACCCCTTTCCGTTCTTTCATCCAACATCCTCTTATTCCAAACCCTAACCCCCAACCAACCCCGGGGCCAACTCTGCCCAACCCCCACTTCTTTTTTTGAGACATTTAACCAGCCTCATTCTGAATCCTTCGCCAAATCTTCAGTCTTTATTTTTTCTTTCTTTAACCTTCACTCTATTTCCATGTCCTAATTCTCCCCAGATGGTATTTTCCTCCTTCACTTTTTCTTCTTTGTTTTTTCACTTCTCTCCCCCACCCCCACCCCTCTCTCTCTCTCTCTCTCTCGTTTCTCTATCTCATCAAGAAGGCAGGTCAGACAAGGCTGCACACACCCAACCGCCCTCACTGATAAAACTATTCGAGAGGAAAACGCGCGCATGAGGCCAAACGTGGCGAGCTTCGTAATATGAAGGGGAGTAGAAATGTATCCCCAGGACTTTAGTACACGGATTTCCATGCTTGATGGGTGATAGGTTGCTTGTAATTAAGATAATATTCTAGAGATATTACCAAAATATAGTCGTTTGTATATGTGTGTGCAGCAGATGATAATTAGACTGATTTAGTGATTAGCAGTTGATTATTCTTCTATAAATGAATTGTATAAAGCCAGATGAATTCATGCACGTGTCAGGAGCACTTTTCGTGGGTATTTAGCTGCTAGCCTTTCTTTTGAGCATGACAGCTTTTAGTTATCATAAGTACAGGAATTTGTGATATAGACAGTTATCTTTCTTTTTTCATGGGTACTGGCTTAACCGTAAAGGACAGAAAAAGAAAGCAAAAAGTCACAAGCCTAAACCCGAGGAGGCAGATCAGCTCCTTATGAAAGAAATTTATAAGGGTCTGGCCAAGTAAAACTTGGGGGAAAATTCCAAGGACTAGCGATAAAGGGAGCGGTCTACCAATCGAGCGATCTTTTGACTGCTGGATCTCCACAAAGTAAACGTGGAATGCAGTAACCTGACGAGTGAACCTTGGCCACCTGGGAGGATGATCGATACCTAGCAATGGTAAGTCTTTCCATACAGTCAGCTCGTTCGTCCTAGTGATGGATGATCTGACGTGCTTCTAAGAATCTATTCAAGCTACTGACTGAGTGCCACTTTAAGATGAAAGTTCCTCTCCCGATGGACTACAGTAGAGTACAATTGGCATCATAAATGACAACCACACATTGCGGTTATCATTCCCAAAAGGTACATTGATGATCTAAGCATTGATATCTCATCTGGATGGGTCATACGCAGAGGACCCTCAAACACAACGACTCTATGAAAACAAGGGACAAACATGAATATGCCGCAACTAACTTTGATGGGCTATCGATCAACGAACTGCTTAGTTCGGGTTTCAAATGTGAAATGTTTCGTCGTTTATTAATATTTTTGCGAATCCAAACATGTAAATAAAAAAAAAAAAAATTGCCGCAGAACTTGAATTACAGTTTTTAACGTGACTTTTCAGTACACGAACACACACACACACACACATATATATATATATATATATATATATATATATATATATATATATATATATATATATATATATATATATATAATGTATACAGAAAGAGAGAGAGAGAGAGAGAGAGAGAGAGAGAGAGAGAGATTTCTAAAGACAAACATTAAACATTAAGTTAATGATAAAAAGGATGTTATCGCAAAACAGATGTGCGTATTCATGATAAAACGCTTTATATCCACAGATTCTGTCCTAGTCTTGTCTCCCATAGATGGAGACAGAGTTGTTGAAGTGTCACAAGCTATTGGAGTGAAAGAATAGAAAAATTTGGGAACAGAGAAAGGAAAGAATGAAAAAAAGAATGACGAGATTTATTCGTCTTTTCTTCTTCTTCTCCTTATGCAGTTAAACTGGAAAATGCTGCAAAGAATTTTTCATGTGAGAAAAAAAAGAAAGAGGTGAAAAAAATTCGTCACCGGGGCATGAGGCCCGTGAGCAGATTCGGGGAGTAAAACTGCGGTCTCATTTACATATGGCGGAAGATCCTATTTTCTGTTTTATTGTCCAGTAGCCAATTCCGTTCTACGTATAGCCATTGGATTGGGAGCTTTCACAGCGCTAAATTGGATTTATTGAACCATTTTCAAAAAAAAGCTAACAAGATTAAGCTGTGTGATACACTTTACTCGGGATTTTGAAGGTTTAATTTTGGAAAAAAATGGGGAAAAGAAAAAGAAAACAAGTAAAAGGTCAGAGAGAGAGAGAGAGAGAGAGAGAGAGAGAGAGAGAGAGAGAGACCTTTTCCTCTAGTATTTGTTGAGGTGGAAAAGGCTAGAAAATGGAATGCAATTTTATTTAAAAAGTATCGGAGTGGTAGAACGACATCAACGGAAAATAGAAACGACTTTTTTCCGATAAGACTTTCTAATCTATTTTTTCCTTATCGTGGTAATACTCGTACAAGGCGGTGTTAAAAGCAACACACACTGAAAAAAATGAAAATAGGAAAAAAACATTTCTTTATTTTTTTGTTTGTTTTTACTGGGACTTTTTTTCTTGAAATAGTCATTTCGCGTACATAACCAGAAAGATGAATCAGAGACTTCCATTTTTTCCTTCCCGGAAATATATATTTTTAAGGAACCTCTTTGACAAAAATCAACAAAAATATAGAAACTCCTGTACGGATAGGGACGATTTTGAAAATAGCCGCATTTCATGGGACCTGCTCTCACATCCTTAAAATACTCTCTTTCCAGATATAGCCGCTATGTCGATCTCGACATGACTTTTTTTTTTTAATTGTTATTGGTTTCCGTATTCTGTGTCAACTTTGTTATACGTGGTGATACAGACTTCCGATAAAATAATTGATACACCGAGAAAAAATACAAAAGAAGTTTCAGTTTGAAATAGTCAAAAGCGATCTCTCCGCGTTCGGATAAAACGAGATTTCTTTTCTGTTTCTTGTTTGAAGAGACCTAAGCCAATCGTCCTTTTCTCTCTCCCAGTTGTCAACAGCCATGCCTTGCAATCACGGCGTTTTCATTTCATTTTTTCGTTTTATGTTCTTGTTACTTGAAAAGATATTGAAATTGGGTATTTGCACAGGGAGAGATATAATAATAATAATAATAATAATAATAATAATAATAATAATAATAATAATAATAATAATAATAATAATAATAATAATAATAATCGTCCTTATGGAAGCAAAGGTTGGATTTTGAATGAGAATGCCAGAGAAAGGTTATGGGAGTTGAGAAGAGCTGTCTGCTTATTATATAATTAAAGAGTAAAGCAGAGTTAAAGCATAGGAAGTGTATAGACATAACGATGTAGTAAGGTTGTGATGGGTGACAAGGAAATATACCGAGGTACAATAATATGAGTTTTTTTGGTCATGTAGATGAACTGATAGAGACAGCGCCGGTGAAAAGACTTGAATGAAAGAGTATACCTCAGTAAAAACAAAATAAATAAATAAAAAGGAGTACTTGTCAAATAGCAGAGATCATGTCCTCTTTTCCCTGAGGTTATCAAGCCGTCAGGAAAGGGCGTTTTGGTAAAGAAAAAATACAACTGTAATAAAAACAAGAATTTTGGCACTATCTATAACAGCTAAAATCAATGTGAAAATGGAGACGTCTGCGAAAAACAAGAAATTGGGCGAGATAGCCCTATTACCGTAATCCCAGGATTTAAAGGATTTCCTGAAAATAAGGCAGTGAATTAGGCTGCCGTGAACTCCCCCCACCTGTAATTACCATGTCCATTTGTGAAATAATAACGGAAATGACCAGGCTGAAGCAGCAATGAACAACACGAGGGAAATGCATGAAGGAATCACGATAAATGAAAACGGCATGACGGATTATTTACGTAATGAAAAATCCATTGAAAAAATTTTATTGTTTTTAGCCATTTCAGCCTGTCGCAGAATTTCCCCGGAAATATAAATAAATATTTAAAGATGGCCTGAGGTTCATACGAGCATAAGCAATTCTGTGCTCTGAGCATTCTCTCCTTGGTTGCATGTACTTGACCATGTGTTATGCTTACAAATATGGAAAAGCATCCGTAGAGAAATCTACATGCAATGAGGCTCAAAGGTGACTATAGAGTAAGGTGTAAGATGTATAAAGGGTTGCTTCCTCGTCTCATCAGTAAAACAGTGACACCATGGAAAACGGGTTACTGCAACATGGCAACTATACAATGGTGCAACACTCATCTCAAGTTTGCAAGGTACGGGGATCTTCCAAAGAATCCCGCCCACCTCTCCTCCATTTGTAAATGAGCAACTGCATTTGCTAGGGCCAAAAAAAATGGCGTAAGGCTAGCAAATTCACCCCAGAAGACTTGCTTAGACTTGTGCCTGCATCCTTTTGGCGCCACCCTTCCAAAGGGGAAACCGGGGCAGAGTAAAAGCACATATACGTATATTGGGTAAGGGCTGGGGGTGCAAGAAGAACTGAAAAGGGTGAGAAATACAGAGATACGGAGGAAAGGTAGAAGGGTATTGTGAGTGAAAAGGCGAATCAGAGTATTTTGAGGTGGTTCGGTCACAAAAAAAAAGGAAAATGATAAATCGTAGAAAAGCGCATTCAATTCCGGAGCGTCAGGAAGCGAGGGACACATAGCGTGAAAGCCATTTTGGAAAGAAAGGACTTCAGGTTCTAAAGGACGCAGTGTGCAAGGGCGTTCGACGTACTACTGATGAGCCTACTGCGTAGGTGTATGAAGCGGATAATGATATAGAGAATATGGAAGTTATCAGCAAAGAAAGGTTCATCAACGATTCGGCAGCTTAAAAGTGAATTTGGCGTTAAGCATTGTATTTTCTTCCCTTTTAGGGAAAATGCTCTAATGGTGAAGAAAAATGCAAACATACACACACAGACACATATGCAAGCACACACATACACACACACACATATATATAAATATATATATATATATATATATATATATATATATATATATATATATATATATATATATATATATATGCACACACACATATACATATACAGTATATACACGCAGAAGTTCAAATATACTTAGAATGAAATATACGCACACGTTAAAATGTAAGAGCATGTCTGCGAACACATGCATAAAAGAGATAAGGGAAACAAGAAGCATAAATAAAACATTCAAAATCCCCATATTTGAGTAACAAGCATCACGTTATCCCGCGACAAGCTGCCGTATTAAAACTGCAGAAATGCGGATAAAGATAATGGCGAAGAAAATAGGAGGGGAAACCTCTTAAACAAAGTTTCAGTTAAATAATGAAAAACTAAAAGAGGAACGAATGTCATAACAACTCAACTACCAAGAGATTTTCCTTTTCTGTTTTGAGCGAGTGGTAACCTTGCCAATAACGAACGATGCATAAGCAGATATATGTATATATGTACAGTATATATATACATATATTCGCGCGCGCACACACACACACACACATACAGTATATATAATGTGTGTGAACGTGTAGAGAGAGAGAGAGAGAGAGAGAGAGAGAGAGAGAGAGAGAGAGAGAGAGAGAGAGAGAACCACAAATCTCGTTTAATATCGAGTAAACTAAAATCAAAGGCACAGGTTTGAATGCTATCCATGGTAAAAGCACTAATCAATAATCTTTAGGCGTAAGTTATTCCCATGTATAGGGAATTCAACATTATAAGGTCTTTGTGGCTTAGTATCCCTGTACGAAGACAAATTCACCGTGCATAAGTGACAAAAATTATACATATATATATATATATATATATATATATATATATATATATATATATATATATATATATATATATATATATATATATATATATATATATATATATATATATATATATATATATATATATATATATATATATATATATATATATTATATATATATTTGTATATATATATATAATATATGTATATATATATATATCTATGAATATATAATATATATACATATATTATATATATATATATATATATATATATATATATATATATATATATATATATATATATAATATACCAGTATAGATATATATAGGACACTCATCGTACCTATAAAAAAACAACACAAAACATGTACAGAAAGAAAAAGGGTCGAGTGAAGAGAAAATGACTGTGTTATTGACAAAACGAATTGCCTTTCATTCAACCACATCAAGGAACGAACCACAAGACGATGATTCCCAGATATGAGAGCAATATTCCACACACGGACGAATAAGGAAAACGCACAGCATTATCAAATGGAGTGGTGAAACGATCTTAAAACGTATACTTAATTATCTATGAAGAAAGTTAGCATTATGACCAATGCCCGATGGGGATTTCTCCAATAATAGTTTTATGCGATCTTAAAACTTAAAATGTTGATAAAAAAGACAATGTCAATTTCCTTTTCGCTACATACATTTCATAACCGGATGGAAGAAGGGAGTAAAGTAGAAACTGTCTCATGGGCATTGAATTTGACAAAGTTTCGGAGGTTCCATCTAGTTAAGTTCTCGATATCAGAATTAATCGATGCAAGAATATTTCCAGGATGAGTGAGAACAACAGAAGAGTGCTGGTGGTTCAAAGCAGAATTAATATTGGCAGTAGTATCATCATGAATAAGTACAAGGGGTAGACCGCAAAGGTTATGGATACAAAGAAAAATAGTATGTGGCAAAGAAACCTAGAGTAACACAAGATGTGGGGAAGGAAGCAGACGTTGAACAGTCTACAACTAAATAAATAAACTGTGTAGACATCAGGAACAAGTTTACAGAGAAGCTATTTGGAGAAAAATGTGTCTGTAAATAAGTTTGTAACCGTATATAAATGAATGTAAACCATTATTACTTAAACTATGCACGCATAAGCACACACACACACACACACACACACACATATATATATATATATATATATATATATATATATATATATATATATATATATATATATATATATATATACATATACATACCGAATATGTGTATATACATATATATGTGTGTGTGTGTTAAAGCACGGGTGGGCTAAGGAAACAGGCCTATTTCAACATTTTTCTTTTCTTTATTCCGACGTTTCTTAATACATCATCACATCTTCTGGGAATACGTTAACAAATATGATCCATTAAGAAACTGTCTTAAATTAAAACTCCATAAAAAAGTAAAATGACTAAAAATAACCAATTATAAAAATTCACTTAAAAGCTTAAACCGCCGATCAACCTTCAGTTAACAGAAAGGAAGAGGGAATGACGTAAGGAAAGACAAAAGTAGAAACGTTAGCTCAAATACAGTTGGAAGGAAGAAGTTTGGGTGTTAATTTGGGGAACTAAATGCTTAATGAGCAACGACTCTAGAATAGGTGGTTCGTGAGGATTTTTTTGTTTGTCGTATGATACAAAATCTTCATATATAAATATATATATATATATGAAATTTTTATCACACCGTGATTTATATACAATCATGAAGCTACAAATGTCGCTTAATATCGAATTCACGCTACCTCTGGATATCTCCGTTGGAGAATTGTCGCCGAAGGGGAATTTTATATAAGTGATAAATGAATTGGAATCGTCAGGACACGAACCCGTGACACGAAAACCTATTCAGCGACTCCAGTGGACGTTAACCATTGAGCCATCAAGAGAGGTATAAGTCTTATGCCGAGATGTTGTACTGCTTTTACCCGTCGTGACCGGGGAAATGTACTAGCCTCGGCAATGACCCACCTCCGCCATGACAGTTCATTGGTGCGTTTGGAACACGCAGCTCTTATTATGAAATTTTTATCAATGGTTAACGTCCACTGGAGTCGCTGAATAGGTTTTCGTGTCACGGGTTCGTGTCCCGACGATTCCAATTCATTTATCACTTATATAAATTCCCCTTCGGCGACAATTCTCCAACGGAGATATCCTGAGGTAGCGTGAATTCGATATTAAGCGACATTTGTAGCTTCACGATTATATATATATATATATATATATATATATATATATATATATATATATATATATATATATATATATATATATATATATATGTGTGTGTATATGTGTGTGTGTGTGTGTGGATGTGTGTGTGGGTGTGTGGATGTGTGTATATATAAATCATAATTATCCTATTTATATACACTTTTCATAAGCAACAGCACACACACTAGGTCATGAACGATCCTAAGTTGTCTCATTGATGAACTTGTATACATTATAACACAACATAACATAGCACTATGAAAACAACTCTTAATCTTTTAAATATCTGCTTCGCCACATCCTTGACATTACTCTCAATTTCCAATGAAATTCTGATACTCTAAAATAGATCTCTGGAGCGTCCTGTGCACTATTACTCATCTCTCAGAAAACACCTGTGTATTACTGGTTGTTTCCTATGATTCGTAAAGCGTTAGGGAAGGAGGGTATGATTCAACTGAGTGATGCTGTGGAGCTAAAAAATGGTTTGAAGAGCAGATTTATTGATTTACTTGTCTGGAGCTGTGACATATCTTAGGGGTAACAATGTTAACTGCTCGTAATAAAAACTCAGAAAGCAGGGAAAATATCATTCTGTTGGTTTTTAAATAATGATCTGTTTTCCATAACCGGCTGGCTAATATGCCACACCATGTATGATCAGTTGATTGGTTTGCAGTCTGCAAAATCGCTCGAGAACGTGATGCTTGATATATCTTGTTTTAAACGCATACGATTCACGAAAGATCAAGGGTATTAAGACAAAAATGGTAGTAGGTTAAAAAATTTATCCGACTATATCGAGTATGTTTGAGTCTATTTTCTGGGACAGATTATCATCTTACCGTGTCCAGCATTAGATGACAAACAGTTTACTGGAGCCTTAATCATACTGCTATTTAAACGTTGCTATACAGGTGAGGCAGCGTTTTAACAAGGCAAGGCAACTGTTGCCAAAACAGTGTCAACTACTATATCGAGTCTCATGAAACAAAAAACGGCGTTCAATAAAAAGAAATATAATAAAAATCTCTGCTGAGATCATTCCGCTTTATGTGAACATCAAAAGGCGAAGAACAATGCCCGCCAGAATTACTGCGACGGTGTTGTTCACTCTGTTCATGAACATCACAAATGATACCTTTTCGTCATTCCCACTCGGTCACATGTGCTTCTCTTTGTAAGCCCCATTTTTAGATATTCACTATTGGCACTGTTTGTTTAGGTTTACGTCTGACAGCCGTCTGCTCCGATAGCAATGAAGAGTCGAAACAGCTTCCTTGCAGGTGTCATGCGAAGGGCTGAGAGTGCCTCCGTTGCATATAATTGTCACTACAAAAGTGTATCAGCAACATGTACACAGTGAGACGATGAATGGTTGCATACATAAGCATGAACGTTCAGAGACGAGAAATCTGGTAAAATTTTCGTGGATATCAACGCTTAACTATTTGTGTACTTTAATTTTTTCCATAAAACATACCATCAATCAACTGGGTGAACATTAAAAAAAACGATTAAAAGAGACTCCTTGCTAAGATCATAGAAAACAGTAAAATAGCAGTAACAATGAAATGCAACTCATACATATCTTCAGAATAATTACATATGCTGCGTGTAAACAAATTTCTCTCAAATATGTAAACATATATATATATATATATATAATATATATATATATATATATATATATATATATATATATATACAGTATATAAAATCATATATGTGTATATATACTTATAATTTTATATATATACATACATATATACATTATATATATATATATATATATATATATATATATATATATATATATATATATGTATATATGTATGTATATATATAAATTATATATACACATATATGATTTTATATACTGTATATATATATATATATATATATATATATATATATACAGTATATAAAATCATATATGTGTATATATACAGTATATAAAATTATATGTGTATATATACTATAATTATATATATATACATTATATATATATATATATATATATATATATATATATATATATATATATATATATATATATATATATACTGTATATACTAGCTGACCAACCCAGTGCTGCTCAGGAAAACTCTGAATGGCAACTGATAAATACTCTCACTCTTTCTCTTTTTCTCCTCCCAACACCCCATCTGCTCTCTCTCTCTCTCTCTTTTCTGTTAAGATAGTTGATTCAATTACATTGCCCAGCATTTTTGACATTTTATATTTCACCCCTTCTCACCCCCATTCCTATCGGGGCTGAACTTGGACTTGAAGGGCATCTCAGCGACCTTGAAAACTATTGATTAGACACTAATATTTGTCGTTTTTGACATTTTATTTTTCACCCCTTCTCACTCCCCCTTCCTATTGGGGCTGAACTTGGACTTAAAGGGCATTGGGAGTGTCACTTTTCATCTCAGTGACCTCGAACGCTATGGATTAGACAAATATCTGGCGCTTTTGACATTTTATTTTTCACCCCTTCTCACCCCCTCTTCCTATCAGGACTGAACTTGGGCTTAAAGGGGATCGGGAGAGTGACTATTCATCTTAGCGACCTAGAAAACTATAGATTAAACACTACTATCTGTCATTTTTGGTTATTTTTACGTCACCACCTTCCCACGCCCACCCCCCCTTCCTATTGGGGTTGAACTTAGACTTGAAAGACATAGGGAGTGTCACTATTCATCTCAGCAACCTCCAAAACTATGGATTAGACACTAACATCTGTCGTTTTCAGTTATTTTTACATGTTACCCACTTCCCACCCCACTTCCTATTGTGGCTGAACTTGGACTTAAAGGGCATCAGGAGCATCACTATTCATCTCAGCAACCTCGAAAACTATAGATTGGACACTAATATCTGTCATTTTCAGTTACTTTTACATGTCATCCCCTCCCACTCCCCTCCCTATCAGGGCTAAACTTGGACTTGAAGGCATCAGGAGTGTCACTATTCATCTCAGTGACCTCGAAAACTATGGATTAGACACCAATATCTATCATTCTCGGTTATTTTTTTGTGTCACCCCTTCCCACTCCCACCCCCTTTGGTGCTGGTGATGTCTTACCCCCTCAGTATTCTTTTCCGACAGTAAGTCACATTTATACCAAGTTTAGTAGTAATTGCCCAATGCATTTCAGAGTTATGCTGGAACATACACACACACACATACATCCATTTTTATATATACAGATAAGCACACCACAGGGGTAGATGGAAGAGACTCATCCAAAACGGTAAGCCCGTGCAGAAATGGGACTAACCTGAGAAGATAAATACATACACACACACACACACACACACACATATATATATATATATATATATATATATATATATATATATATATATATATATATATATATATATATATATATGTGTGTGTGTGTGTGTGTGTGTGTGTGTGTTGTGTGTGTGTAACTGTAATAGTCACAGTGCCCCCTTAACCTCTCGAATTCTTTGAGTTTTTTGATATGTTTGTCACTACAAAGCCTTAAGATCCAAGTGAAAGAAATATGAAGATATTATGATGTCTGGTCCTGCTACCAGACATCATATTCATATTTCTTGCACTTGGATCTTAAGGCTTTGTAGTGACAAGCGTATCCAAAAAAGCGCGAAGAATTCGAGAAGTTAAGGGAGCATTGTTACTATTACAATTACATATGTATCTGGTAAAAGTGACCAGCAGATTCAACAAATATACATATATATATATATATATATATATATATATATATATATATATATATATATATATATATATATATATGTGTGTGTGTGTGTGTGTGTGTGTGTGTGTGTGTGTGTATCATCAGGCCATGGGTTTTTTCAATGGTCCTCCTTTAGTGAACTTTTAACTTACTCCGTAATGTACCTCTTTGTACCTCCTTCCCAAAAACACTTTGTGTGTTGAACCTTTATTAGAGTCGATGAGGCTGATCCCCTAGTACTGTTCCATCTTAGCCCATGAGCGTATGCGACAGTTTTCATGGGGTTAAGATTTACCATAACATGTTTTAGGCATTTATTACCAGTCCAGGAATCTGCTAGTAAATGAGCTTTTGAGCTCATTAATTATGGAATGGCTTTACCATCCATAACGTGCAAATAAGGAAAACTTATGGAAACATTAAATATTGACTTCAACACCTTCCATTTTTTACAATGACTCTTCCGCGGAATGGTCCCGGCCTATCATCCACCGGTCTTCTTAGCTGTTAATAGGTATCAGTCTGTTGATGGTCATGAAAAAATGGATGTTGCTAGTAACCTCAACCCTGAAAGCTTAGTGGGAAATCGGAAAATGGTATAAATTTATATGGTCAATATGTGGGGTGTGTATAATATATATATATATATATATATATATATATATATATATATATATATATATATATATATATATATATATATATATATATATATATATATATATATATATATATATATATATATATATATATATATATATATATAAAGCCAACGCATCATTTAAATGGAGGTAATTTAGACGAAAATCCCTGATCGTCAGAATCACTGTCCTGGGCAGAAGAGCATTAAGAACTGTTGAGACCGATACGCGGTGATACACATCCTTTGACAATAACTTGGCTTCACTATCGTCCGGATGAATGTTTGAGAAAAAGTGAGAGAGAAATCAGGCCAGCGTTTAGGGGTTGCTCTATCATCAAGGGTTCATGCTGGTGTAAGGTCAGCTTAATTTAAATGAACACCAACTGGGAAGCACGAGTCAAAATTTTTGAAAGATGAGAGCAAATTCCACACTATTATATTATCTGAACAAACAGATTAGCGAAGTAAAGTAGTCAACACAATTCAGTAACCTATTATTTTTCTATTTATTTATTTTTTTGTTTTGTATTTTTCAGTATGCAATCGGACCTACTACGGTTACGTGGACCACACGTACCAGCTGGAGGTGCCAGCGCCCCCGGCCTCCCGCGCAGGACCTCCGCCGGTGCCCTCTCACCCTCTCTACGTACTGGAGACATCCAAGACGGAAGGCTTCAAGTGCATCCTCACTTTCGTGGCCATAGGTAGAGACCACGGCGACATCGTCCAGATCACTTTTCAGAAGTTTCACGTTGGCCATTACAACGTGGCTGCAGCCGACGGTAAGATATGCTACAGGAGATAACAAGTCTCGCCTGTATTTGCATTCATGTAAAATTTGTTCAATATGTATAACCGTATATGTATTTTTATAGCCACAAAAACCTCCGTCGCCCTCTGCGGATGGACTCGAACCAGTGCAAGGGAGGTTTCATTAAGGCAGCTCTTATGCACAATGCTGCAAAGCATGGCAAGATGAGCCGGCCTCGTTTGAATCTCTCGCGGATTGGTCCGAGTCGCTCCAGGGTAGGCAAGAGTTTCCTCATTTGATCCCCTCGGACTCAAGGCTCGTAGTGATAAGCGAGTGGAAAAGCATGCTAAGAAGTCGAGAAGTTAGAGGTCATCGTGGGTATTGAATTACACACATCTCTGGTAAAGGTAACCAGTTAATCCTATGTAAACGTGTATTTACAAATGCATTCGTTGTATATGTCTATTAATCCCATAGTTTTCTGCACATCATAGTTAAAAATTTTTTATTTTGATGAAGAGTTAAAACCTCTCCTATTTTACTCAAAAATTAATCTTCAAGTATGATTCATTACGGATCACTTTGTGAAAGTACACATAGCTATTTGTTAAATCCTTTATTAGTTTTCCATCCACCATTCCTTTCCTCTACTGCCTCTTAAAATGTCCCTTTAACGACTGCTCTTGCTCCTTTTCCACTTTTCCTGCCCATTTTGTTCTCTGTAATTCTTCGTGCGAGCTCCACTCAGCTACTTATCAGGTAATGCTCTGAAAATGATGTCCCTCTAGTCGCCTTATTTCCTTGTATACCTTGAGAGCGTCCCTTCCTGCCAACCTGTAGTCAGTGAAGGAGTTTGCTGTTTTTGTGGGTTTACAGATTTTTGTATATTATGCTTCTGCTGATACCATTTATATATATCTCAAATAATGTCTCTCGCTTTGCCTTTTGCTTCTACCTTTCCAGTTATCTTAAATAGAGGTTACAACATACTTGTATCAGGTAGTAAGCAAAGTTATTAAATTCATTCAAGACAAATCTCTCTCAAGTCCTCTCTACCTTTTCTCTCAAGCTTGTTGCACATCTCTGTTACATTAATATAACGATACATATGTAAACAACTTCCGTCCGATCGGCAGTAAATTTAAAGCAGTTTTGCGAAATATGACATAGTACTTCATATTTCTCCTAAATAATAATTCCTAAAAACCGTAGTTCAGGCTCTTACCTTTTCACAGCCATGTCAAATTACAAGATACATAAAACGAAACGACTAGCTTAATTCCTGCGTTGTCCAAGCTTTTTTTCTTTATTTTAGATCCATGTGACATACTGTATATCTAAATTTAACTAGTATATTATTTTCATACGCAGAGAAGGCCTTTTGTTAACTTTTTTTTTAAAAGAAATTCAATACTTCGCACATCGTCTTGATCATCAAAACCAACTGTCAGTTTAACCTAGACACGTACCAGTAGTTCTTCGTGGAAAGAACTGCTGCTTGCATTTTCTTACGGGTGTACTGTTCCAGAGAAGTACTCTTCAGCTTCTACAATATTTCCCGACTTGGGCTAAGGTTGTGAATTTGAGAATCATAAGTCAGAAGACCACAATGCCTGTCACCACTGTGAACCTCATTCCCTGATGTTTCATTCATTCATACCTACAAACGTAGCCGAGTTCAACATTTTTCAGAGGATAGTCGAGGACAGATTTTTTTTATTATTTTATTTATTTCTTGTACTCCAGGCTATTCCATTCGATATCGAAATAAATGAGTATATGCCTGTTCACATGGATCGATACACTGTACATATACTCCACTGGTTGTGTTTAGACAGTGTTCTTAAATCAGTAAGCACTTCGCTTCTTTATCAGTACGAGACTCCATTTAACATACTTTCGTAGTAGAAGGGTTTACATGTTCATTGCAAATCGCTTATCTCACAACATTTCACGCGTCGCTCTTTGAATAGATCACGTCCTCATCCGTTTTCCATCTTTCATGAAACGATCATATATCATCCTCGGTTCCTTTTCCTTCATCAATCAAATGTATTGTCTTTTGTTGCAAATGAGTCTTCAGTGCTCATTTTTCATAACCTTCAGACCATTTGTAAATAAATATGTAGTTTTCGCAATTTAGTTTTCGAAGAGACACATCGGACAAGAAAACGGAAAACAATATCCCCTGAAGGATGCACCAATGAGTGGCTGTATCTTAACACAGCACTGAACAGTTGATAAGTTAAATTTGTAAAAAGAATTTTTCTTTCTCCCAACTGAAGAATTCACGAG
>NC_089745.1:28500960-28518460 GCF_040412425.1 Macrobrachium rosenbergii | reverse complement strand
TTAACAGATAAATCAAGCATGATAAATTATCCAAACTGCCCCATGAGGGTTAGAGGCGCCACCTGTGAGAAGTGGTGACAGTTGGAACTAATTAGAATCTCCACCAGTCAGTGTTACTTTTTAATGAATAAAGTTTCTCTTACTTTCTCTTTTTTCTTTTCCCTTAATACTCAGGGGTCGGAACTATTTTTTCTCCCCTTTCTTTCGTCTGGACGATATTAAGCAACTCTCATAACCACAGTCATTTAATCTGCATAATGTCTCTTGCTAGATTGCGTTACTCCGCATTTTCTTTTCTTTTTCCCCGTCTTCGTCTGAGCTGAATATATAGGATGAAAACTCACTCTAAGGGTGACAGTTGCCGAATCCTCACACTCCCGCACCTACTTTTTTGTATGCTTGCACACGTCCTCACGCAAAGTTGTCAGATTAAGCTCATGCTAAAGACACGTTCACTATATGCTGAATATAAAAATACACAAAGTGAATACACATCCACACATGAGTATAACAGTTAATTTATCTTCTTTTAAAGGCGCATTAAAGACCAAACCGCAGGAAAATCTCTATAATTTCCCCGTATGATTTATATTGCAATAATTCTATTTCCCAAAAATATTCAATGGAAAAGATAGCCAAAATCTACCTATATATTTCTGTATATTTGTCGAGGGCGTATGTTCGGCCAGAAGTTGGAGATTGGGGTCAAATTTAAATAACGGTCAAGGCGAAAAAGACGACTTAACGGTATATCACCCCTTACGAGGCTGTTCCTAAGAAGACAAGTGTGACGACCATCTGCTTAGTAATTCCCGTGAGAAGCATAAACTGAGAAAAATGCTTAACATAATTCATCAATCCGGATGAATATTACCTCCAATGATACAATAAACTTCTAAAGACAAATACTTCAAGCGTGAAGATATACATATTATATATAAATTACACGCACATATATATATATATATATATATATATATATATATATATATATATATATATATATATATATATATATATATATATATATATATATGTCACAAATGTCGTTTAATATCCAATTCACTAAACCTCGGGAATAACTTACACCAAGGGGAATTATAATCGATAGTGCTTCGTCACCAGTGGGTACCTCTCTTAATGGCTCAATGGTCAAAAGCCAAAGTAAATCGTTGTTTATTAAACAAGCGGCAGTTCGAATCCCACTGGTGACCTACCACTATTAAATTAAAATTCCACTTTGGTGTAAGTTATCCTCGAGGTAGTGTGAACTGGATATTAAACGACATTTGTGACCTAACATTTGTGAATATGAAAAATATCACGGAGTATATGACAAAATTTCGTATATATATATATATATATATATATATATATATATATATATATATATATATATATATATATATGTGTGTGTGTGTGTGTGTGTGTGTGTATACGCATATATATGTGTGTGTGTTTGTGTACGCATAAAACACAAATATTGGGACGATCATGGCCAATATTGGTATTTGGTCTTAATCACAAAACGCATGTGAGGAACCTATCAAACACGAAAGCAACCCTCAAAGGGACGAAGATTTAAAGAAAACGAAAACGATCCAGTTCAAAATCCAAATCATTTTCAGCTGCCATTTCTATTATGTTCTGTTTCCCACGAGAACTACTGACATTGTGTTCATTTATCTGTTGTTCTAGGCCCGATATTTCGTTACATCTTTCCGCATTATTTCTGGAATTTCAACCTTACCTGGGATCACTCATCCAATTTTAACAGACTGTAATGAGTAGAAATCCTCTGAAAAATATCATTCATAAAACGCTGACAATATAATAAACAAACACATGAGAACCAAAAACAAGTACCACTGCAAGAAAGACGGAGCCGGGACCGTGCACGAGGATCCGAACGAACCAGCCTAGTTCATGCCAGGATTATAATGTCCGTCTCACTCATTCTGTTTAATTAAGATCACGCCTATTTGAATAGAACACTGCTGCCTTACGAGACTGCTATTACGGCTCTGTGCAGCTGTTGGTTTCTTCGGAGGCACCAGAGACGGGCTACTTAATGAATTGTAAAAGCGAGGCAAGAATCGTTCCGGCAATATTGTGTTCAAAATGTCTCCTGGAATGGCAATAGCTGCTCGTGCGATTCCCTGCACTCCATTCCGGTAAAAGACTCGGATTCATTGTAAAGCATATGTGAAAATGTAAGAGGAAATAAGCAGGCATCTTCACACGATTTTTTTACAAAACAGAATTATATATATAGCGATGCATCTATAAGGACTTCGTGAAAGCGAAAGTTTTAGTACTTTTAAACGGATCGATTTCAGCAGGGGTGATGCAATGACAACTTTAAAGTATTGTTTTCCATGTGTGAAATGAAAAACTCATTGTTCATTTCCTACCACAGCAGAGTTTCCCAGAAAACGCATGAACTCTGTTGGGTCAACTGTGATACTTGGAAGTATGAAGTAACAAAAGATCCTCTTTAACTGCAAAGTTTTGGAAAAGAAGAGGAAAAATATACACCACTTTCTTTCCCAAGAACAAAACGCTTTCACAAGCATGACAAGTAAATACATGAAAGCCAACGTTGCCACAGAAGTTGGCTGAGTACCTTTTGTAGTCCGCGTACAGGAAGTGAAACAATAAGGAAGTGAAACAATATTTTTATACCTGTATATAATGTGTGATAAATGAATCAAAAAGGAAAGAAGAATAAAAACAAAGAAAAAATAATGTGATAATAATCATATATATATATATATATATATATATATATTATATCTGCGTGTGTGTGTGTATATATGAATGAAAAAAGGAAAGAAGAATAAAAACAAAGAGAGAGAATAACAGTGCAAAGGTCCATAATAGGGGGGAGCTGATAGCATTGAGAATTTCATTTGCCGACGTAAAAATATAATTCCCCCTGCCCCTTCTTAAACAACCATAACTAAGAAGAATTACTTACACCAACAAGTAATAACAACTCTGTTCTTCAGTCTTAAGAATTTCATATAATATGGTTCCATTATACTTTGTTTCAAATCCATCATGATAACAACCTTTCAATAATAATCCTATTCATTAACACAAACCTTTAAATATCCTGCGGCCTCTAGAATTTCCTTGTACTTGTAACTCAGTCCGTTCAGTATTTCTTCTTTTTCATTTTCGCTTTACTGCAACATCAGTTCATCACCGTAACATCATCACTGACCTTTTAATTCTTGTTGAAATCAGTCTCTAAATTTCTCTTTTTAGAAACAACCTTCATCAAACAACTTTTTCTAAAATCAACAACTCGGGTTATATACACTGGGTTAGGGAAACATCGTTTACACATTTCATCCCCTATACAAACGGCAATTTTCTCATTAATTACCATTACGGTAAACACAACAAAATAAGAAAAGTACAACAAAAATAAGAAAAACTAATGAGACATGAAAAGTAAAGACACGTGAATAAACTGGAAAAGAAAATTACTTTTTAAAGGAAATGCAATAATGTGTCAAATAAAATAATAAAAACGGAGAGAAGCCATAAAATTGTTTAAAAATACAATAAACATAAAAGAGTAACAAGAGAAGTTCTCATGCCCCAAAGTAAGAACACCTTCCTTTACTGTTTTCGAAACATAACCAAAAGGAACAAAATGAAATATGGAGAACAATCACTTATAGACAACGCATGAGAAATCAAGAAAGGGAATGATTATTACTATCTAATTTTACACCGGCCTACTCTTATAGGATCGATTCTACCCAATAAACTGACTTTACTAGCTATAACAATATCAGTTTACATCGAAATTCCCCGGGCACTTTTAGGAGACTTCCACAATAAAAATAAAACTTACAGCACAAGTACTTATTGAACTCTATTCACTTGCGACACCGTTAGCGCTACTGGCATTCCAGCAGACTAGGAGTTTCTACGAGACCCGTCACTGTAGCTGCAATAAAGACTAAAATTGGAGAATGGGTTTCCCCTGAAGACGAGACTATACCAATCTCGAGATGCACAATACATTGTCGCATTCTCCTACCTACTTCGACATAACCTATTTAGCAAAATTATTTTCCACAGCTTTACAACGTTAACTTTCAAAATCCGAATTCCTCCAACCTGTACTCTGCTTTCTCATGTGCTTGCACTGTTTATGAAGATGGGGTTTGGAAAAGATTGGAACCAAAAAATTTTTCGAGACTTAGAAGCAAGGGTTTCACGTAAACTAAGGTTATTCTTAAAGGAGGAAATAACTTTTCCGAAACATCTCGGTTAAAATCGTCCGGTGAGAGGAACAAAGGTCAATAGGCTACAAGGCAGAAAAACAGTGTCAGTAGAAACGTTAGAGATGCTAAAAACAGCAAACAATATAGAACAAAAAATTAAGAGGAAAACAGGAAACCATTCTAAAAAATGGTAATTCGGAAGTTTTTCCCAATTTCCAGTATAAGAGTTAAATATAATAGTGACGCACACAATACATATATTACATACATTGTGTATATATAAATGTATATATATCATATATATATATATATATATATATATATATATATATATATATATATATATATATATATATATATATATATATATATATATATATATATATATATATATATATATATATTAGGCAAGGCCACAGGAAAAATGAAAGAAAGAGTACCAAGCGCTTTCGTGTTCTTTCAACACATTTTCGAGGTACAATGTGTACCTCGAAAATGTGTTGAAAAGAAATCTAAAGCGCTTGGTACTCCTTTCATTTTTCCTGTGGTCTTAACTAAATATATTGTCACGCGCTATTTAGTGACATATAAGCATGCATATATATATATATATATATATATATATATATATATATATATATATATATATATATATATATATATATATATATATATATATATATATATATATATATATATATATATAAATATATATATATATATATATATATATATACATACATATATATGTACAGTATATAATATATATATATATATATATATATATATATATATATGTATATATATACATATATATATATATATATAAATATATATATATATATATATATATATATATATATATATATATATATACATACATATATATGTACAGTATATATAATATATATATATATATATATATATATATATATATATATATATATGTAATATATATATATATATATATACATATAATATATATATATATATATATATATATATATATACAGTGTATATATACCTTTTCTTTCATATAGGGAGTGACTCCAGCTGTTTAAATCATTTATCTGTATGGTATATAAGTTACAGAAATCTTGTAATATGTTTAGCATAGGTGAAAGGATGGATCAACCTGTTTTGGGACAGTTTCCTCAGTTGGAATGGATGAATTAATGAATCATGAAATTTAGGCAATAATGCCAAGCATTCGAGTGCTTTCAGTCATTCAGCTCTCAAGATAGGGAGATGCGGAAAATAAATACGAAGTGCAATGATATAACGGTGAAACCGTAAGGAAGCCTCACAGTTGTACTGTACAGTAAGTTCCAAAAGTGAAGCTACAAATTTCAAAATTGATCGTACTTCTTTAGAAACTCGTGGGTTGCTAGTTAGTATATTTTATTCCAATTATTGTCATCCTCTTTATCTGATAATAAGTATCAGTGATTAACTGTAGAACCACAGAAGGTATTTCCCCAGTGAATGGTCAATGTTAGTTCAATAACTGTTTATTAAAAGAAAGAAAAAAAAAGAATCCTCCCCAAAAAAAAAAGAATTTCCCCGTAGAAACATCTGCGGCTCTCAATGCGTGATATCGAGTGTTCACCATTGAGTGGCAGCAGGAACCTAAGCATCATATCGAAAGTTGTTATGATTTCTTTTGATAAAGCACAAAGAAGTTTAGCATTTGATTGAATGAAATATAAATAAGACACAAGTTGGTGTGGAAAAAAAAAAAAAAAACGAAATCCAAGTTCTATGCGCGTTTAGCATTGGCTACATGGTTAGGCCTATTTCAATAATCAAGGAAATATATTTTCCAGCTTATTATTTAATAAATTGAGTTGTTTAGATATCTAGATGGTTGTAAACATGATTTTCCATTAATTAGGTTTCATTATCAAGTCAGGGGAAATGAGGAAGTCTAGGCCTAAGTTAAGTCAGGGGAAGTGAGGAAGTCTAGGCCTAAGTCAAGTCAGGAAAGTGAGGAAGTCTAGGCCTAAGTCAAGTCAGGGGAAGTGAGAAGTCTAGGCTTAAGCCAAGTCAGGGGAAATGACGAAGTCTAGGCCTAAGCCAAGGCAGGGAAAGTGAGGAAGTCGAGGCTTAAATCAAGTCAGGGGAAGTGAGGAAGTCTACGCCAAAGTCAAGTCCAGGGAAGTGAGAAAGTCTAGGTCTAAGCCAAGGCAGAGGATGGGAGGAAGTCAGATAATTTTCAGTTGTTTTCGGTCAACCTTGGTGGATCTTAGACTTGAATGATTTGGGAACACTTTTATTATTTGGAGAAGCCCTCTGTATTTGTAACGGTTCTATATTTGTAATGGAAAACCTGTTTGCAATCAAGTTTACCCTTTCAATATTGGTTACTTTCTGTCAGTTATTGCAAACATAATGAAGGAGGGAACTGATTTACCTGTTTATTCAATATTACTGGCTGGCGATGTGGGTACTGGGGCAAAGTCCCCCCCCCCCCCCGCCCCAACCCTAGTAGGACGCGGCTGGTGATTCATAGGTTGGGTAGATAATGTTACGTTTGTGTCGTGGGTCGAAACCGAAGCCAAAGCTGAAGTAGGGCCCAAATGGTCGGGTCCTAGAAGCTAAAATCAGAACTACCAACCACACCCAACTTCTCTGTTGAATCTAGGTGCATTCATGGTTGATTATGTTTAAAGTTACGGAGATTTTCCCTTTATATTCTATTTATACTTGCATGGCTTTATGCATCTTCGCTAAAATAATTGTTAATACACTATGATATTAAATATTTACTTCCACATTGCTCGAAATATACTACGGTAATGTTGGTTATCCTGTGTTGAACGAAAATTTCAAATTGTTTCGTTTCTATAGTTTGAAGTAATTACTATATTTTGAAATAATTACTATTACCGTAATTTTTTCTTATGATTGTTATAAATATCATAGATTTGATATTTGTGCATCATAGTTAGCTTTATTTTAGTTGACAGAGGTTTCAATGTAGAAAAAAAATAAGTTTTTCAGCTACGAGTTGAAGTTGCCAGTTAGTGATTTTCGAACGAAATCCTCTGAAATATGTAGCTTCACTTTTGGAACTTAATGGTGCATTGGAAAGAGAGCGTGATTTTTTTTTTTTTTTTTGTAATTAACAGATGGAGAGTAAGGACACAGTAAGTGTTGGGGTGTCCGACGCCAGGCTGTTAATTCATTTTTATAGTGAATGAAGCAAAACTGCCTCTTATAAGAACACGGACTAATGTTGAAAATACTTATAATTATCTCTCTCTCTCTCTCTCTCTCTCTCTCTCTCTCTCTCTCTATATATATATATATATATATATATATATATATATATATATATATATATATATATATATATATATATATATATATATACAGTATGTATATATATATATATATATATATATATATATATATATATATATATATATATATATATATATTTTATATAAATACAGTTTTGTACGCGTTTCTGTGTGTGTATGTATATGAATGCATACATGTATATCTCTTTAGTAAGAGACGTTTGGCGAACGGCTGGTCAATGGAAATCTATTAAGTTCGTATCCTCGGCACCTCCTAGTTCAAGTGGTTTTATGAGGAAACTTCAATCGATAGCCAACAAATTCGTCATCTTCTCCCTCATTTGCATCTTTCCTCTGCTGTTTCTGCTGAAAACGCATCTGCTTCTGCTTTTGTGTCCCCTGCTTCTGCTGCCTCAAGTGGAGGACGGCCCTGCTAACGTCTTCCTCAAAGGAGGTCACATGAGGAAAATTTGAGACCGTATCGAGTGCCGTATTAAAACGAAAGTTTTTCTTCCCGCTGTCTTTATGATAATTATGGATTTGGCGAGAGAGAGAGAGAGAGAGAGAGAGAGAGAGAGAGAGAGAGAGAGAGAGAGATAAAACTTCAATACTATTACTTTTACAATACTAACAATCATCATATAAAGAGGGAGATGATGAAAATACAATGACGCATCATAGGAATTTTTAAATATGAAGAACAGAAAAAGAACTCCACTGGTCCCATCTGTATGCTTATGGAAGAATAAGCTAAGGAATGTGAGGCGGATAGTAACGGGAGAAAATTAAATACTATTTTTTATATCACTGTCTTTTAACTTCAACTCAGTCGTGGGGTCAAAATTTTCTCCTTTATTCATTTAAGTGTGAAGTGAAATCGACGTTTATGGAGGACTTTCAGAGAGGTCGTTGTGTCAGATGGCCTTGGAGGTAATGATAATGATGATGATAGTAAATACAACCCAATTACTGAATCGATATCATATTACTGAATATATTAAATCTGGACATTTTAAAAACTCTTGAAAAGAGCTGAATGAAACTAAAGGGCTTATTACAGCTCGATTTTTGGGTATTTTTATCAATCGTGTCAACGGAAGCGATATGACGGAATAAGAGACATACTGAGTATTTTCTTTTAATAACCTCAGCTGAGGTATTAATAAATCAAAGTCACTTGCAAATAAACCCAAAAAATTATAACTGAATAAATTATTTAGATACATGAAACTAATGAGGAAATATGGACGCCAGTATCTTTTTCTATGCGACAGCAAGAATTGCATTCAAACCCCACCATCACACTGACATAAAATCCAAGAAGGATGACTGGTTACCCCATACTAAGATCAACAACTGTCTTTGAACATTATCATAAAATACTACTCTAACCTGTGATTGCTTATTCTCATTTTTAAACGCTGATATCAGCGAGTTGCGCCATGTTACATAAAAGAAATGTTGAAATGGCTTCATAAATACAATGTATTTGTAACAGCCACAATAACCTCTTAACTAACTTGTCGATTTCTTCACACCTTTTGAATACGCTTATTAAATCCAAGCCTTAGATCCTAATGAAGAAACAAATGAAGAGTCTCTAACGCCCATGACAGGATTAGAATCCGCACCCGATGTGTCAGAATGAGGCGTGAAGAAATCGAAAAGTTGATAACTCACTGTGGCTATTACAAATTTATATAAATCCTTTAAAAATGACCAGTAGATTCTATACATATGTTTTCACTAATGTTACTCTCATCCTAGCACTCTAAGACATTTTTTTTACCTTAATTTCCTACAGGTGCTGGAATCGGAGGCTGCGATGGTGACTACGTTGGTATCGAGGAACCAAAGTTACCGAGGCGTGGAGGGCGTTGGTGTGGGGAAGGCTCAGGTCTTAATGTATATTACAGCGAGAGCGATTCTGTTGCTGTCACTCTACATGCCGCCTCGACCACGCAGGGAGAGTATTTCGATAATCCCCTGAAATTTAAAATCAGGTTAGCTGGATTCAAACCCAAGATTTAGAGTGTTGCTTCTCTAGAGAAATTTATGATCCAAATCGCACAAACTGAAACACTACACGTTTTTTTTAATTACAGTTTAAAACCGGGCCGGTGGACCCAAGATCTCCAGTTACTGATACCATGTGAATTCTTTTTGTAATTTGTACTTTCGAAGACAAGAACCAAATCCGACAGTAATACAATTTGTGTCTATTTCATGCTTGGAATTGAAAGTGTAAAATCATGAAGTATGGCTGCAAATCTTATTGTGGTTTTCATAATTTATTTTAAAGAATTTCCTCTTTAAATGTTATTAACAAGAATATTTCAGTACCTGCGTACCTCAATGCTGTCTCGGTGTTTTAACTGTAATTTAATTTCATATACATCTCATAACTGCCATCAAAAGAAAGACCTAAACGATAATTGTTCATCAAAATATCTGGGAACTTTTCTTTGCTATCTTTCAAAGGAAGTAAAACTGATTTTCTAAACTATACGGGTTTCTGTCGGTAACTGACAATCAATAACCTCTTCTTTTGAAATGACAGTATGCACATTTCTCTTGCAGATATAAATATCTTCGCCGTGAGCGAGCTCTTGTGCGTTATGGACGAGGAGGCTTTGAAAAATATAGAGGAGAGCCAGTAAAGAACAGCGTCTGCAGTCGCATGTTTCAGGGCTGCAGATCACGCCAGTGTCGTCTCCAGTCACCCAATTTCCCTGGCCTATATCCTCGGAATGTTACCTGTTACTATTTGGTCAAAGCCCTACCTCCAACAGCACCGGACATAATACCAGTCGTGAGCCTCAGTCAAGACAATGATCGATTGATACAGGTTGGTCGTCAAGGCCATGGAGGTCGGGTATCACCAGAATCAAGGTTGAGACAAGACGTTGAGTGTCGATCACCAGACGATTACCTTTTAGTGTATGATGGTGGCTCAATGACGTCACCCTTGCTTGCAAAAATTTGCGGCACTGCTACCATACCTAACATTACCTCCAGTGGTCCAGAAATGCTTGTGGTATTTCAAACAGCAACCTCTGGAATGATGAATCATCTTCCTAATTTAGTAACTGGATTTGAACTTGAAGCAAATATTCTTTACATGAAGCAAAGTCCAGGTAATGTGAATGGTTTACACTGTAAGCATACTCTGAAAAGTTTTGGTCTCACCAGTGGAGCAGTTCTTAGTCCTGTTTTTGCAGTTCCTGCCAATTCTTCCTGTAGTTATCATTTTGTAGGCAGGCGGAATGAGGTGGTGTGGATATATTTCACTAAGTATTACAGAGCAGGAAAAAGGAATGCTATGATTAACTATTTACCATGTGAAAATCGATTGGCAATTTATGATGGTGATGGTCCATTAGGATCTCAAACCGGAAATCCTCATCTAATGGGAGAATATTGTGAGGAGCAGCAGCCACCAATTTGTGTTAGGTCTAGACAGAAAGGAACCATCAGCCGACCTTGTTCTACGAAGGAAAGTTTTCTTTCAACTGGTCCTTCCCTGTTTGTAACACAGGAATTTTCATACGGTACCAGCCTTCTCCCTCTTGAATATGAAATTCACTATGAATTTGTAAACGTTTTTCAGGAACATAAAGAACCTGAGAGTGATTGTGACCGCATTTTTACAAGCCATAAAGAAATGAAAGGACATTTCGGTTCTCCTAAAAACATTTTTCTATATGGAAGAGGGGGAAAGTCTTCCTTGTTTTGTAAATATATATTTAAGCCCATGAGTGGAGAAGCAATAAAACTGAAAATCACAAATGTTGTATTTCGTGGTAACATGTGTAAGACAATTCACAATTTTCAAACAAACCTCTACGAGTGCATCGCACGACTCTCTGGTTCTGCTGTCTTAGAGGCTTGGGAAGAGCCTTGGAAACACACTCGCCTTCCTCTTGGCTGTGTGTGTAATGGTGGTGTTAGTCCTGCCACTTTTGTTAGTCATACAAGTTATGTACAACTTGATTTTATGATAAAAGATATGAGCTGGAGTCAGGACTTTAATGACTTTTACTTTGACGCTGAATATGAATTCATCAAGACAGAGAAGTGCCCTGATAAGCGTGTTCTCAATGGTTCAACAGGGATTGTTCTTATACAGAGTGATCTGCATCACAATGCTTGTTATGAATATCCATGGAGAATTAATGCGAGGGAACATACTCATCTTTATTTGAACATTCCGGGCTACCATGCCTCAAGTCAGCGCTGTTCAACACAAAATCGACTTGTAATATATGGTAGTCATTCTTCACAGCCACTGAAATCTGTCTGTCCTGAAGAAAATGTTGTTGACAGTGTGGAGATGTTCTCCTCTGGATGGAGTTCCCAGATAGACATGATAGAACCTCGGCCAGAGAGTTTCATCATCCGTTACCTTGCAAGAGAACCTGGAATCTACCAGCTAACTTGGCTGGAGGTACGTCGTGAGCCCAGACCATCTGCTCTGGAATCCCTCAAAAGTGTGGATGGGCGAGGGAAGGGAACGGTGGCTTCGTGCACCCATCTGTGCCCAGAATTAGATGCTTGCATCAATCCAGAGCTGTGGTGTGATGGAATGGAACACTGCCCCTCAGGAGCAGATGAGCTCCACACTGCTTGTCTATATTTCACCGTCCCTTGGTTCTACCTTGCTCTTGGGGCTGTAGCAGTCTTGATATCTCTTCTAGTGTTTGCCTCTACGCTGGTGGCTGTAAGAATTTATCAAAGGGGAAAAGTGAAGAGAAAGAAGAAGAAAGAAGCCCAGAGGCTCATGACCAGAGAAGTCATCCTTCCTATGAACTTTCACAAAGAAAACATATACTGACGTCACTGAACCTACAGGTGGAGCTGACCTTCACCTGTTCTTCCTTTAAGTTAATTCATTATCATCCTCTTCTACTCGAACTAAGAGCCATATTGTTGAGGCCAAGTTTTATACAGATTTTTGTACTATTTATAAACAGTGACACAGTTGATATCTATGAATTTTGTATATAAGCTTAAATATATATGACTGTTTTTGTTTAAAATTTAGGAAACGTGTTTAGGTAGTTAAAAGCTGTATGCCATTAGAATATTTTCTAAAAATAAGTTTGTGGTAGTAGTATTAATACTTTACTTAAAATCTGTCGCCAGGCCTTATGGTGAAGGGAACTTTTCATTGGGAGCATTAAAGTAAATTTTTTGGCATGCCAGTCATTAGATCAACGATAACCTATGAAAGTAATCCTCGTATGTTCTTCACTGTCCATACTATGGACTTGAGCTACCTATTTTCAGTACCACCTTCCATAGAGGTACGCAACTACTATCCTGGACTAAGATTAAACATGTGCCCTTTGTATCCAGACACGAAAATCCTTTTAATTTTTTTCTTTATTCATGAAACACTCTAGCTTAACTCCATTTTTAGGATGATCTGAGGAGAAATTTTTTTTCATTAAAATCTGTTTTCAAATGGATACTTGATATTCATTTAATTGTCAGAGCTAATGTGGGCTATCAGCTACACGAAATAGACACTGAGAAAAAGTTTAATAATTCTCCAAAATCTCGGTGTTAGTGTTAAAGCACCACCACTAGGCAAAAGCCGCATAGATTACTGGGCATAATGAAATGAAACACTCTAGCTTAATTCAATTTTAGGACGCTTTAAGGATAAAATTATTATTTTAAAACTCAAATGAATATTTAAATTCATTTAATTATCTGAGCTGATGCACGTTGCCAACTGTAAGATATGAAAACTGAGAAAAATACATAAACTCCCCAAAATCTCAGTGTTAGTGTAAAACTGCCACCATTAAGCCAAAGTATCATGGGTCACCGGGTTTTGTGAAATAAGTAAGGTTGCCTACGCACTAAGAAATTTAGTCTGTTGCAAGCAAGTGCTGGCAGTTATTGTTTGAAAAGTAAATTACTACAGTACTGTAAAAATAAATATAGTAAACAAAGCCTAATAGTAAAAAATAACGCTTTACAATCCCTGGACACTACAGCAATTGACTGCAGCAGCTCAAAGTAAATGTGAATATAAACCTTCCAAAGTTGATGGATAAGTGGCACTTACACCTTATGCTACACGAGCTCTCTTCATATGGCCATAATCATATGGCTTAGATGTCACATGTATCTTAGGTGACAAAAATTTCTTGATGTTATGGATACACAAGCAGAACCAAACTTCTTAATGTCAATGGTATTTCCCACAATTACAATTATATTGTAGGAGGCGTTATATTCAGAGCAACCCTGAGGATTCCCAAGATGTCATTAGTCATGTACAAATACTAGACTGAATCATCATTAAATGTAGCCCAGACCACTAAAAGAACTAAGATTTCTACTAGCACTGAAAGCCCGTAGATGGCATGAAAGCCCAGATATGTCACGAATACCTGCAGACTGCGTGATTCCCCACCCCCTTGGGGATAATAGCTACATAGGAACACAAAACCATCTTCCCAAAACAGATGTTCCCTTCGTAGTAGTGTTAGTCGATGGAACCTCTTTTGTTTACCCATGGATATGTTAAATATAATTGTGATACAAATTGTTTATAACACTGTATAAAGAGTATTTACACATATCGAATGCTGTTAAATGTCTGGCTGTAGTCTGGTGTGTATATATGGCGCCCGATTTTTATTTCTTCTTTTGCCAGGTAGTGACCTAAAAAATGGTGTTTGAAAGTATCGAGCAATCTCCTAAGAAAAATATTACAGGTATAAAAGAGTGAAATGTAATTTATAATAAGTGTTAAGTTAATGTATTCATACATGATATTTATTGTACGATAAGATTGTTGTTTAAAAACACATAAGGTTATTAAATGAACGCTTATACCCTCCCGAGCAGTCACGCAAATAAATTTCATAAATTTTCGCTTTACGGAATATGTGCAAAAATAAACAGACAATAATGAAAGAACACCTTCGAGATACACAAACACTAGATTCTAGACTGACAAATGGGTTTGGTTTTCATTGACAATAATTGCCAAATGTTAATGTACATAACTTCTAATGCAGGTGAGCATTCTCCATGGACAATGAAATGCCATTTGTCATCGTCTAGTGTTATTCTGTCGCTTCCGTTTAGGTAATACCTCCAGTGTTGAAGAAAATAAGAAGTGAACTCTGTTAACGATTCTGATATCAGCATTGTAGGTCAGGGTAAAATAACTAAGTGAATGATCGTTGTTTTTAAAAATTTTTGTGATAAAAATCTTAAAATTTACTGTATCTCAAATTTCGAAGTGCCAAGTATTCTTATAACTCATTCATGGAACATCAGTTCACCCGAGAGACATTCAAATGAGGGGCAGGAAGTTTTAAACCTACATCATATTTGTATGGATGTCCTTGAAAACAGATGATGCGACTTCGTTGCTCATAAAAGAGGAATTTCCTAATTCGTGATAAAATATGTCATTTTAAGAAAAAAAAAAAAAAATATTGTTAATGACGAGTGATCAGGCTCAAATACTAAGCTGAAACTAAAAATGTACCTAGCTTTCAATACAAAGTAGAACGCTCTAACGTGAAATTACTCAAACCCTTCAGATCCTTATTCATTTTTGAGTGAGTATAAGAATAGAAAAGAAATCTTGTTAAACACAAATGCTGTGGTAAAACACTGCAGTTTGTTGAATGCAAACACACAAAAGTTCACGTTTGAGATTATGTTGATACCTAAATGTCAGCAGCAAATGCCGTGGGGAAAAAATGCCAGAAAATGAAAAGATACTTTCCCCAAAGGATGTTTCGGTGAAAGAAAAAGAATGTATTATGTTTGAAAAAAAATTCCAAGGTTCAGACAACTCCTAAATCACAATTTCACTGTAAATAAAATAGTTGTAATTGATTCTGTGGTAAAGAAAACTGACTTTACGAGTATATCAGAAAAGGTTATTCAAGAAAAAGAGAATATATACAGTTTACAGTAAAGGAAAAAAAGTAGAAATTCATTCACAATAGCCCAAAATGAACACACTGACTTCACTGGAAGAAAAATT
Organism: Macrobrachium rosenbergii; assembly: GCF_040412425.1. Lineage (NCBI taxonomy): Eukaryota > Metazoa > Arthropoda > Malacostraca > Decapoda > Palaemonidae > Macrobrachium > Macrobrachium rosenbergii. Next base: position 28,502,882 of record NC_089745.1, on the reverse strand, counting down.
TAATTGTTTTCATAGTGATGTTCTCGGGGGATCAGTGTTTCACTTATAGTAATGATGAAGTATAAACCACGGGGAGACACATCTCTCCAATCTCGAGTAGGTGTCGTACTGTGAGGGACTGGGAAAGTGGAGGAAGGAAAATGTGAACATGCTGTAGAAACCCTTACATGTGTCCTAAATGTTATTGTATTTTTGTACCGTAATTTTGTAGAATGAGTATTTTTGTAATAAAACATGATGCTCCAGGTATAGAGTTATGATTAGATGACCTATGAGAACATGAGGTATCAAAAGGATTTCAATAGGGCAAACAGTTTGCGCCCCCCCCCCAAAACTCCTCCAATATTTATTAAATTTCGCTTTCTTTCACTTCAGTTAATTTCTGCTAATATCCATCTCCTTCTCAGTTGGGGAGAGGTTCCACTTCGCTTTACGTAAGCGGACTTCAGGTACCAGTTGCCCATCCTTGAAAAAAAAATCATCAATCTATCATTTGGTATATAAAAGTGTACATTTAGGTGAAGGGGATCAAATCTTCTGCCAGATAAAGTCAGTGAATAAATGAAAATTATTTATTTTGCATGTACTGTATATGTCTTCTAAGTGACAAGATACATATATATATAAATTACAAGTATCAAATTAAAGCGTATACAGATACTTACGTTTTTATAAACATATTTGTCCACTAACTGATTACAAATTAATACGAATACGTTGCATGCATTATATATATATATATATATATATATATATATATATATATATATATATATATATATATATATATATATATATATATATATAATTATATAATATATATATATATATATATATATATATATATATATATATATATGCATGTATAGCTCATTGCTATGGCACTGAGTTTGCGCTAGCAAGTTCTGTAGCTTGATCCCAACCTTTGTGAACTCAGTAGTTTGCATAGTTTCTATGTGTACCAAGGTCAAGATAAGGATATAAGGTTATTAACCTCATTTATGGAGACTTACTGAGAACTGGAACGCTTCAGGCTTCAGCTATCATCTCTTAAGAGTAAAAATGTGCAGTAATATAATCATGTAATATATATATATATATATATATATATATATATATATATATATATATATATATATATATATATATATATATATATATATATATATATACACACACACACGTGTGTGTGTGTGTGTTTTGTGTGTTTCACTGCCACATTCATGCCGCAACTCCTGAATCGTGGATGTACCATTGTGAAGAAAACTTTCCTCAATATCTGCTGCTTCCCCTTGTATACACCTGCACGAAAACATCCAGTGTATCAGTAGTACACTGAACCCTACATAGATTGTGCCTTTCACCTACATAACTCTCATGCTCGCTTTCGCTTCCGCACTATTAAGGCCCTTTCTTTCTAAGACCTCTTTCACAACTTATAAACTGTATATTCCTAGGGCTTTTCTCCTACTCCCACGTTACGTTTCCCGGTTAAATACTATTTTTCATTAAACTATTGTCCTCCATCCCTTCCACTCCAACAAATCATCTCAAAATACTTTGATCCATACTTTTAGCTATGCTAATCTTCCCCCTACCATGTATCAACATATTTCTAACCATTTCAATTCTTCCCATGTCATGTACAATACACACACCATTCACTTCAGTAGCATTAACCTATTATTTATCATTTGCAATCAACATCCATTTCAGCTCTCAATAAAGGAAAAGAAGAGCGTTTCCAACAATCCATCCATACATTCCGCCACTCTTCACGGTCTCTATCACTCTATGACTTCCTTGTTTCAGTTATTCTTTGACTCACTTCTCTTCGCACTCACCCATCGTCCGTTACCATGACTTCCAAATATCTATACGAATCAACCGCTTAACCTTTGTATCATCCATATTAACAATGG
>NC_089745.1:28460960-28498460 GCF_040412425.1 Macrobrachium rosenbergii | reverse complement strand
TGTGTGTCCAATAACACCAAGCATAACCCAAAGTAACTATTAACGTTTCCCAAATGGAAGTTATTGGACGCAAGGCCTTTGGCTAGCGATGCCACTTTGGTGGAGGAGGAGGAGGAGGAGGAGGAGGAGGAACGCTCCAGGGGCAAAGTCATCAGACTTACTCACACTCCCTGCGCCTAATGGCGACGTTCATGTCCAGGGCACCGCTCTTGGAATGCAGAGCTTCTAATGAAGCACTGGAAGATGAAGTACCAACGCCTTTCAGGCATTTAGCAGGAAGCATCTGCGTGTCATGCGTGTACCTTTATGTGAGGTTAATTAATTTTGGTCACAAAAATGGTTGCTTTCGAACGCGATTATCACTTTACCGGTAAATGCTACTAGAACACGATACAAAGTTCTACGAGTTGAGCGGGTGTCGTGTTTTTTATTCTTTTTTACGTGAATCCTGGAGACTCATTCATTCGTTTCCATTTTTCTTATACTTCTGATATATGTTTTGCTAGCTAATTATTTTCTGTGACAGCTGCCATTCGTCCATTCAAACCTATGACGATAAATTGGCCAGCGCGCATTCCCTGTAAAAATGAGCAGTAGCGCATTCTAACATTTCTGCAGTTATAAGTTTTTGCTATCGAGTCTCGCACAGTACCCGCCACTTGCTGGCTAATATACATTAAAGGTGAAAAATAAATATAAGTAAGCTCTCTCATAAATGAATTCCTAAATGAAAAAAAAATGAACGAAGTTCTACAGGACCGATATCTCTCCATGGCTACATGTGTGAGTTAGGGCATATGAAAATTTAATGAATTTATCTTTGCACATGACCACCCTCAAATACTTTCATATCCCAACAAAAGGGGTAAACATATGCTGGCTATGAGAACAACCTGAGAAATAAAGAAGGTCAATGAGTATGAGAAGAAGTGGAAGATATCTACTAGCCAGGAGAAGTTCCAACTCTTGTCTATATCGACAGTCAAACTAGCAGATGTAGCTGTTGAAGACAGAGTGATCTCATTCAGAAACAACGTCAAGATACTGGAAGTCACATTCACCAGGACTGGCCTGAAACAGAACAGGCTGAACTGTTTGAGAAGGGCAGAGGCCACATCCAAAAGATCAGAAGGTTTAGGGCTGTCTCCATAAAAACTTATCTGATGCTGTACAAAACGCTGGTGAGACAACAGCTTGAATGCCCCACAGCAATCCTAGCCCCAGCATGCAGGACCACAGTGCTTAAGATGCAAGCCCTGCAGAATAAGAACAACAGAAGAGCGTACAAGGAGCCCCACCTTACTACAACACGATGAAGGAACTGCACGAAAGGCAAGCATAGAGAGCTTCAATTGTAGAATCCATAGGCCAGCAAATAGGATGTGGGACAGGCTGGCAGCAATAGATGACAATACCGTGGACAGGAGCAGGGAACTTACCAATGAGAGAACGAGGGGCCTCAGGAATTGGCAGGGAATGGCTCTTAAGATAGAGGGAGTTCACCAAGAACCAATTTACAGGAGTTAGACTACAGAGAACTATGAGTTCAAAAACGTTCTTCAGCTTAAGCTGACAGTGATAATCGATGCACGGCACCAACCGATTTAATAGGCAATCATAACCACCGGGATCACTTCAGAATCACCTCCCACTATCATTATAAAAAAAAATAAATAAAATGAAAAAACAATGAAAAAAATAAACAAAAATCTCATAGCCCTAAGTCGTGACCTTACTTCCTCTTGCCCTCACATCCTCTTCATTAAATGACATAGCAAGGGGGTCTGGCCCCGCTCTGTTTCCCTTCTAACTTCCTTCAATTTCACCCCTTTATCTCTAACCTGCGCCCCCACCTTCGACCCCCTCTTCCCTCCAGTATAAGTTCCATCTTTGCCATCCCTAATAACTCCAACTCCAAGAAATAATTCCAACAGACTCTCACTGGAATCGGACCTCAGAAGATGTTCCTAGGAGGAACGAATCTTCGGAAGGAAAACCAGAAATGGTGGCGGAAGCAGCAGAGGAACTGGGACAACTTATCTTCAGTCTTCCAAAAGAAAAAGACATCAGAAGAACAGAAAAGGAGTATTTTAAACAGAACGGCATTGTAGCAGCAATCAGATTCAATAAAATATGCTTAATGAAGGGTTACTACCGATAAATAAATAATAATAATAATAATAATAATAATAATAATAATAATAATAATAATAATAATAATAATAATAATAATAATAATAATAATAATAATAATAAGGCATTCAGCCTATTGTATGCTCATAACTATTTCAGTTCCACGTGATGCCTTGGTTTTTCAGTTAATTTTTGGAACTACTGATTTTGGTTGCATTCCTACTGTCGTTTTAATCATTCTATTTTCACCCATTTCCTCAAAGCTGTTACCATTCTTGTTCACAAATATTCTAAAATATTTGCAGTTCTTCATGAGATAGAGCAGAGCCAGTTACCTGTAAGGTGAATCGGAAAGAACGAGAAAACAAAATATACTTAAAAAGAAAACAATGCAGTAGACCCTGGCATCGTTTTTTTTTTTTTCAGTTTTTGCGATGTTTCCTGTCCTCTTAAGATGTGCTTACTCGAACAAGGATCCTTTCAATCGCTGTGCTGATCGCCCTGAACAGAGTTGTTATTTCAACTACAGCTGCAAGACTCGCTGCATGAAGTATTGAATGGTCTTTGCAGCGTCCCTTCAGACCCCAGCTGCGTTGTATTCCCATTTTTACTTCTGATCGTTTCACTTTACTCCCTTCCCATCTGACTGTTCTACTTTTCCAGCTTATTTCTGCCGCAATTTCCGTCCGTCTTTTTAGAATGAATCAATCGGTTCAACCGAGAGTCTATAAATGGGACTTGCTTGTCTTGTAAATCTTTTATAATAATAATAATAATAATAATAATAATAATAATAATAATAATAATAATAATCAAGAGAACACTTTGGAAATGGTGATGCAATTCTTATTTCATTCATTTTTTCTACACATATATACTGCAAGAGGGGAAAATCAACCCAGATCACAAAGCTGATATCTTGAACATTGAAAATCAAAGCTAATAAAACTACTGGACCGATGGAAATCTCCGGAGCCTGGTTCAAAACATAACAAAAGGTAAACAGGCAAACCATTCACTGGTGTTTGCTGTACTGGAGCGCATTTTAGTTCGCTCTATTAACATAGCGCTTGCTTTGGAACTTCCGCTCCCCCATCACGGCCTTACTGTATTTTCAATTTCGAAGCTTTATATTTGAAATTACTGACATATTAAAAGTCAAAGAATGGCGTCCAATCAGGAAAGAAAATAACGAGAGAAATAACATAATACCGCATTCAAAAATTAATTTTACCAAATTTTCCTTGTCAGCATCTCCACTGAGTTTAATGGTGTCTACTGAATTATGTTTAGCATGAAACAGACACATGCTAGGTATATCAAAGCGGTAAGAGACGAATTTTTATTCAACCATCACATGGAATAAAAAACACGGCATATAGTCTAAACTGATGCCCTTTTCTATAATTATTCTTGCCCTGATTTATTTAATGCATATCCTGTAAGGATATTTGTTTAATTAATTATTTACTGATACTCTTTATCCAACGAGATTTCTCAGAAATTCCGGTGCTTTGTTTCAAGTCGGTTAACATTTAGAACATAATTAAAACTTCAACGCAATCCTTCCTATAAACATGATACTTTCGACAACGCTTTCTATGCCAGCGACACTGAGAATTTTATCTAAATCAATCTCGGCTATTGGATGATAAGCAGGGACTAATTACAGGGGTTTTAAAGCGAAGTTTTCTATCGCAGTTACAAATCTGTCTCTTAGAAAAAAAAAAAATCGCCTAAGTTTCTTCAGAGCAATCGAATTTTCTGTACAGTGTATAATGCTGTATGAAACTTTCAGCCACGGCTCATGAAACTCTTAGCTGCGGCCCATGAAACTCAGCCATGGCCCATAAAATTCAGCCACGGTCCGGTGGTGGCCTTTGTTGTTGGTACCTATAGCGGTGCCAGAAGTACGATTATGGCTAACTTTAACCTTAAATAAAATAAAAACTACTGAGGCTAGAGGGCTGCAATCTGGAATGTTTGATGATTGGAGGGTGCATGATCAACATACCAATTTGCAGCCCTCTAGCCTCAGTAGTTTTTAAGATCTGAGGGCGGACAGAAAAAGTGCAGACGGACAGACAAAGCCGTCACAATAGTTTTCTTCACCGGAAACTAAAAAAGGATTCGGAGAAAGAGATATCTGGGAAAATATCTGACACACTATCACCTAATGATCGAGGAAATAGAAATCCTGAAGAGAATGCATTCAGATGATGAAACAGTGATGATGCAAACGACTGACTGAAGACCATACGTATCTACAAGTGCACACACACATCCACATACACTTACATATCTCTACAAATGTGTCTACAGACCACATCATTATCACGTGTATTTCGTTTTACATAACAGAATCTCATACATGATGTGTGATTCTAATCCCACCATTCTCTAGCAGGCTCTTTTCGAAAATGTTTTGATCACCTCTTCATTCCATTTCGCTATTTCACCTTGATTCTATTTTCTATCCTCAACTGCACCCTGACACGCCTTCATCTCTTCCCTTAAGCTCTGCTCCCATTGGTAACCCTCACTTGTATACATGATTCTTCCAGCCCTCTCTCCCTCGACGATTCCTTCCTCCACGTCCAATTGTTACAGCAGTGAATTCCCAGATTCATAATCTAGAGCATTCCTCCTCCTGTCCTCTTTTGCCAGGTCTCCCGGCGAGAGGTTTTCGTGAGTCCTTTGTCCTTCAAACTGCTTACCTCTCTCTCTCTCTCTCTCTCTCTTTCAAGCAAACACAAACACACACAACCTCAGCTCTTCCCCTTGCCACTTTTATTTACTCTCCTGTTGGGTGGTTACGTGTTTTCAGTGATTTCCATCCCAATCCCAAACTGTGTAGTAAAAGAAGCTTAGATGCACTGGCGCTACCATGTAAATTTACCATGTGTATATATTAAATACACACTTTACGAAAGCAAATGGATGTAAAACATGTTCGCCAGCACCTACAAGTACATACTTACGATGTATCTTTTTCAGATATCCTTTTCAATGCCGTAAGTTTAATTACATCCATACTTAGGCTTGATTTTACTAGTTTCAGCCGTCAAATTTATTATATATATATATATATATATATATATATATATATATATATATATATATATATATATATATATATATATATATATATATATATATATATATATATATATATATATATATATATATATATATATATATATATATATATATATTATGAAAAGAAATAGTGTTGACTTGATAAAGGAATAATGTTGATTTGACAAATTTACTAAACAGTGTACAGATAAACATTCATTCCAGGCTCGTGAGTTTTGATGTGGTATCATGATTCACAAAGGTACCTATTGACGATCTCCTGGAGTTTCTATCGGATATATTAGGAAACAGCAGCCGAATATACCATTTTCCAAAAACATTTTAATCATTAAATTTTGAGTAAAATAATGTAAATTACAATTCAATGGGAAATTTTACTCACAAACGTTTGGTATGGCAATGGGTAACCCTTTGTCTCCAGTGTTAAGTAATTCGTATATGGAATTTTAAGAAAAATATTAAACAAAATCATTTCACTCAAAGTAGTATGTTTCACGTATGCTGACGATATAATTTGTATATGGCCAGGGAACGAAAATGTAAATAACTTCTTTGACAAGTTAAATGAATTAACACCATCAATTGAATTTGTATTGCCTGATGCATAGAACTAGTAATGGGCTTAAATACAATGTTTACTGAAAACCAACTATTTCTGCCTATGTGCATTTTTATTCTGGTCAAAATAATAAGCCCAAGAAATCAGCGTTCAAATCTATGCTTTTAAGAGCATTAGTATATGTAGTCCAAAATACATTGACGATGATGAAATAGATAAGATAAGGAATACAGGCGAGAAACTGAAATATCCTAATACTGTATGTACTAAACAGCGCATCAGAGGCCGCAAAAAGACTACCAGAACAATAAAAAACTTAAAACGCAAAAAAACTGCCTGTACTTCATATAATAATAATACGAAAGATATCCCCCATCTTAAGAATTTCGGAGTTAATATGGCTGTTTAGAACACAAAAACGATGAGACATATACTTATAAAGAATTCTACCGACAACACTAAAGGATGTGGATATCAAATTCCATGTAAGTATGGTGATAATGCTGGTCAAACGGAAACAACATTGGAAAGAGAATAGAACAGCATAAGAAATGCGAAAGATATGCACAGGTGAACAGTGGAATTTTTGTACATGTCAGTGAAAACAATCATTCTATCAACTGGGCAGGGGCAAAACAAGATAGCTTATTTTATTAATGCACGAGAAAAACATCTTTCAGCCTAGTTTAATAAAAGAAAGTTATTGTAAAAATACGAACATCAATCAAGGAATATAAACTTGATCCCATAACTTCAAAAAATATACGCAGAACATTCAAATTTTAAGGAAAGTAGTAGATATGTAAGGAAAAAGGACAATCATCTTTGTAAACATAGTACCTGACCCAAGCAAAAATGAAGTTTGTCGTCCCCACCCCATCCCCCAGACACCTTTCAAGTGAGGATTTTTAGTATCCAACGGTTTTGGATGTTTGTTTGTACTGTCCCCCAAACATATATATTGTATATATCTTCTACTATGTATTAGTCCTTCGTCAATGGCTTAGAGATAAAATCGAAATCAGTTAGGACCTACATCTAATGATAAGAGAGAGAGAGAGAGAGAGAGAGAGAGAGAGAGAGAGAGAGAGAGAGAGAGAGAGATAACATTCACAAATCTCTTGCAGACACTTATTTCTGGAATAGGTTCACATTAAGACAAATAGGAGTGGAGACCTTTAAAAGATATCGAATAAGACTTTCTTCTTGAATATCTTCAGGATAACTGAGAGAGAGAGAGAGAGAGAGAGAGAGAGAGAGAGAGAGAGAGAGAGAGAGAGAGAGACTATTTAAAATACACTGGCAGAAACTTACTTCGGGAATATGTCCACAAAAGGAAGAGAATCTTTGTAATATATTTAAAGACACTTTCTTCTGAAGTATCTTTGCTCTAATAGAGAGAGAGAGAGAGAGAGAGAGAGAGAGAGAGAGAGAGAGAGAGAGAGAGAGAGAGAGAGAGAGAGAGAGAAACTTTAATTTCATAAGCATAGGAATCATGCAAGAAGATACATAAGGCAAGATAATGAATATATGAAAGAATACTAAATGCAATATGAATGTGTTGAAGCGTTTGCCAGACCAGATAGCATCTCAACCAAAGCCCGTTGGCGCGCATGAATCGCTAAAGCTTTACCATCATCTTTAAAGAAGAGTAAATAAAAAGTCACGTTTACTGTAAAAAATTAAACAATAAAAAAATAAATAAAGAAGAGGAATCTTTAATGAGTGGGTATGAGGATCTAAAGGCCTCTGTGGAATTAACTTTTATGGCCGAGCATGATGCTGTGCATTGTTCCCTTGCGAAAGAGAGAGAGAGAGAGAGCTATTTCCGTTTATAACCTACGTTTATAATTATATTAAATTACCAAAAATTTTTCTTACAGACATGATAAACCATGATAAACAGTTTGTTAATGCAACATACAAGACTCTTAACATCTTAATAATTGCATCACCAAATAAAAACTCCTCAACTGTACACCTTGAGGAGCTCGCTCTCATCCTCCTTGTCTGACCTTTCCTTTTGCTTGGAAGCCTTAATATTGGTAGCTTGACACAAGGGCTTCTCTCTCTCTCTCTTTCTCTGCGCTGACGTTTTTGCTGTGACAATTTAAAGAAACTAAATTCCCATTTATGGTAAAAAGTAAGCGTAATTCTCTATTTAACAGAAATTGCAAGAAATTATGATGACATATTTAAGGGTCACTAGGACAGAAGAAGAGCAGTAAGGTTAAATAAGAAAGGAAAGGAGCAATTGTTGATATAACCCTAAAACACAAAAACACTCTCCTATTTAAAAAGTGCTAATATCATGCTAATGGAACTATGTAAGGAGCCACTCGCACACACGAACTTTGTCCAATCGAAAGTCTATTCTCACTCCCATAAGCTGCCTTTCAGCCATCTTTTTCAAGACGGGGCAACGACCCAGACATCACACAAAAACTATGCAACGCCCATGAAGTGCAAGGAACATTTGACGGATATATAACTTCCATAACGGAAAAAGGGAGCGGCGAGTCACGGTCCTATAACATTTACCAAATGAAGCGACATCCAAAACCATTTTTTAGATATCCTAAAGGTGATTAAATTTATCCCCATCCGGAGGGGTAAATTACATAGATGTTCCCGGCTGAACTTAAAATTGTCAGGGAATAATTTTTGTATATGATTATCTAGCACTAAAACATTAAACAAAAAAGAGAAAAACACAAATGAACCTAGGAGCAAGAAGAAATAATCACCTTACTGGCGACGGCAGAAGGCGAAATATCTTCCCGTATCCTAGCAAAATCCACTCTTTAATAATTACCTTCTGATGAATTCTAACAAATTTAATTACAAAATAAATGTCACTCAACACTTTCTGGGAAATAAAATCCATGTTTCTATATTACTAAGACTGTCTTGCTTGACAAAATACAGTTTTGTTAACAAAACTATATGGTAACATCAGTTCCAAGATGGTGGTTTCTATTTTATGGCACTGTCGGCCTTTGATATTCATGCCAATGAAAGCTATTAGCTCGCTTTTCAGCCTTGGCAATTGTCGAGAATGTACTAACGACCCTCGTGCATCATAATATACCGCCTAGTTTGAGTGAGACAGGTGACCAGTGTTGCCAGATCTGGCATCATTTGATGCTTTTAGCATAATTTGAGGTATATTAATTTTCATTGCCTAGCATAATATTTGGCATAACGACCCATTTAGCACAATTCTAGCGTGATTTTGTGAAGTTTGGCATAAGAATAGAATCATTTGAAAAAATGCGAGAGGATCAGAAGACAGCACAAATGTTCGAGCACCTTCTGAATTTTTTGGTAGAGTTAGCAGTACAATTAAAGAAACGTCTCCCCTTAAATGATCAAACTCTGATGGAGGTGTATTCCATTCTTGATCCTACAAATTTGGTAGGGACTGAGATATCATCTACTTTTGAAATTTCTTCAAAACTTCCAGATATAATCTTGTAGTATGAACAAGACTTGGATAGTTAATGGCGTGCACTAATTATAAGTGGCGATATTGACAGTTTTCTTTCTGAAAATATCAACAGAGAGTCATCAAAGTAAGAAATATCCTATTATTTCAAAGTTGGCTCGAGCCTTGCTCACCATTCCCATATCAAATGCAGGCTGGGAGCGTATTTTCTCCATGGTAAACTTGAAAAAAATGAAAAACGAAACTGATTGTCAAATGTTTCATTGAAAAAGAACTAATATGCAATGAAGGAGCCAAGAAAGCCGGCGACTGCACCAAATTTAATCCTTCCAAGGACATGCTGGGGTCCATAAACAAAGATATTTACAATAAATAGGGTTATTAACTTAACACATTTAGTTTACATTTAACAAGGAAATCTTTTAGTTGGTATTATGTACCTGTACCCTTTCAAATCACCGGTTTGAAGAAGAGTGAGTTTTTTTATTTGTTTATTAATGCTTTTAGGAAAATCAAGTTTATTTTGTAACAGCTGTGTGTGTGATTTCCTGTTGATTTAATATCCTATTTTCCGTAAAAAAAAGATAACTTTTTGTTTGATATCCAAATCCAATACCTTCAAGACACATCTGTAATAGAAATGTCAAATGTTTATTAATGGCCAATTGTATTTTTATGTTATATATTTGTATTTACTGTGAAAATAAAATAATATTAAGTAAGCATAAAATTAGCATAAATTTTTCATCCCACTAGCATAATTTTGATAGATTTAGCATAATTTTATATAGAGTTCAGCATCAAATGGCAAATGAGATCTGGTAACACTGCGGGTGACAGTCAGCAAAGAGCACTCAAGGACTGTCATACCAACGCTAGCATCACCTATACAGCCATTCACCTATCATTATTCACTACACATTAACAACTCGCGTTGTGATTATGCTCTTGTTGAAATATATTGAAACATTAACAGTAAATTGGACGTTTCCTGTGTTTATACAATAACTCAATTAGAAAAATGAACACTGTCAATACCTGTCAATGAATAAAAAGAAAATCGGACAAATGTTACGTGACCTTTCCTCCAGAGACAATGGAATTGACAGAAAATTAAGTAAACTTCATTTTATATTAAAAGCCGCTAAAATACCAGTCATATTTAATGAAACGTATAAGCATGGGTCCCCTTCTCAATGTTAATAATAAAAATAATAAATTTTTTCCTCTCCTCGATTATACGTGTATTTATAAATGGAAACAGATGTGTATCTTTCTACGTGGCAATGTGGGTTAAGATCTCACTTTAACCTAGCGAACAAGGGTTCGAGGTCCACCAAGCAAGGTTAGAGTTTTCCATATTCTTGCAGTCCTTCGTTACTCAAAGTTTAGTCGCAGTCATATTTAAAAAAAAAAAAAAGATGTAAGGACATCGAGAAATGAAGAGATCTTTTTTGCTTAATAATAATAATAATAATAATAATAATAATAATAATAATAATAATAATAATCTTTCATCATCTACTGTATGACTACCAAAAGTCAATATCTTTTTTTCCCACCGAGTAGAACGGCTGTTCGAGACATTATTATATCCTCCATTTCTTGTGATTATCCAAGATCGTACCCACGAGTCTGTCTGGGAGTACAAACTGCGCATGCCCACCGATAACCTCCCCATCTGAATCAAAGAAGTTTTGACGTTGGAAAAGGGGAAGATATTACTGTAACGTAGATACGAATGTGTTTATCTCTCACTTCTTCAAAGCTTTAGTCTAGGGGAGGCTCCTAAATCATTTGTCCGGTGATTTTTTCGCCCTCTGTCTTGGGCATATGAATGCCTTTATCTCGTATTTCCCCCTGCCCATTTTTGTCAGCCTCCTGTATAGACAATGAAAGAATATCTTTAGGAGCTCCGGAGAGAGAGAGAGAGAGAGAGAGAGAGAGAGAGAGAGAGAGAGAAATCCCTTGACGAGCTGCACCCCAGCGCAGATTACCCAGCCGCAAACAATATCCCTTCTCACACATTTCTTCATCTCTTTCCTTTTTTATCGTGCGTATCAAAACATTTTTTTTATAATCACAAATTTTCTCTCTCGTTCCACGCCGGAATTTTACAACATACCTCATCAAAAACGTTTATTCATAGTTTTATCACGCACCACAAGTGTTTTCGTTTTTTTTCTGTGTTCCCACTTGACGCTTTGAATTATTTTTGTCTTCCAGCTCCGCAATAGACAAGACACGTTTTCCGGTTGACGGTATCTCGCATCCAGGTAGATTTCTCCAAAAAGCAGCAAATCTATCCTCAAAAGCATTTCGTGCAACGGCGAATCATTCTTACAAGCGAGACAGAGAAGAGGTTTTGCAACTTTGGATCTTTCCTGCGATTTCTTTTGGTCCTCTTTTGTCTTCTCGCGTGTGCACGTTACTTGTACGGTTCGTTCTCATTCAGTTGGTTTTACACATATTCGGGAATTATGCTGCGTTGCGAGTGCATGAACACACATACTATGTGTATCTACATATATGCATACACATGATCAGGCATGTTTGCATGTTCTATTATAAAACGTTAAACCAGCTTCAATATTTTGTCCCTAGTCGTAAATGCATATAAATTATCGAGGCATGTCTGGTATATTATAGTATTTGAATTTATCTATTATTCTGAGTATATATTCATTTAGAGAAGTTTGTATTTACTCAGGTTTGTCGGAATGATGCACTGAGGTAAGCCAACATCTTTATTTCTACGTAGCCTGCAAGTCACCCATGTATTTCATCAGCTCTCATGCGGCATGTAATCATCAATTACATTACTTGCATTTGCAAAAAAGTATATCTGCGCATCTGCTCGTACAAAAACTACATAAACCTTAAGTAATTATCATTCCATGATCAATTACCTGGAGGTGAAGGCAGTCAGAACAGTTCACGCTCGGGCGGGAGGACGTGAGACCAGAGCACCCTTGCATTATCTCTGCTTTTATTTATGGCTTTGCCGCATCCCGTCATATTTTTCCATTAAACTATGAATGCTTTTACCATTACTAAAGCCTTCCTGCAGGAACTCCCATCCTCTAACCCAGTAGTTCTCAACCTCTTTTGGCCCATGCACCCTTTCACCATATTGCACAATTTCACCCCACCCCTTTCCAAAATTGTCTGCCTCAAAAAGTGCATTCCAAATAATATGCAAATAATAATAATAAAAAAAACCTTGGTCACAATCCCCTCCCCACAACTTAGAAACCGCCCCCACCTCCCGCTCCCCCGAGGTTGAGAACCACTGCTCTAACCTCTTGTAAGTCCCCTTTACTTCACCTTAGTAAGAGCTTCGAGATTTCCTGGACGGAATTTTACCGCTTGAATACTGGATATCCGAGAATTTAGTGACTTGTTTATTGGGGTAATAAGATTCTGAAACGCAACAGTTTAATAATTAAACTTCTTGTAAATCATGGATATGGGTAACACGACATTTCTCACAAACATGTTGCGAATTTAATCTCCATGCATCTCTAAACCAACCATCCAATCTGAAGATTTAATTTGTTGACCTGACTTCTGTTAATCCACTGAAAATCTAAGAAAGAGACTCTCTGCCTAAAGCATCCCGGTTCCCCTCTCAGCCCTGAAATCGCTTCACCGTATGAGAAACTGCATAACAAAGTACTGTACAGGCGAATTTGCACGTAAGAGTAATCGGCGTGGAATCTCAAAATTCTGCCTTTGTATCCCGTATGACCTACCCTGCAGAGAAATCCTAATCCGTTTTACCTCACTCCTGTTGTTTTGTCTGAGACCGGACCTTTCGTGGGCTATCTTGTCGATTTCTTCTCCCCTGCTGAGAACAACCATATGCGTCTGTTCACAACGAAAGTAAAAACGAAGTAAACCCTTTTCCCGGATTTCTTTCGTCCCGTCAACTCGTTTCTGCTGAATCTATGATGGCAAAGAGGCTTCGGATGCGGGGGTTGGAGTCAAGGTTTTATAACGTTCTGCAGTACATATTGAAGTTCCAGAACTGTGACCGAAGTAAATGGGAATCACCAAACGCAGCGACTCTCGTATTTATATCCAGTGTTTCTCATGTTTTCGAAAATTATGCAATTGCTGAACATCGAAATGTACTCGCAGCCGTAACTAAATATCTGTCCCAGTTCATTGCGCTCAAAAGAAAATGTCTTTGGAATTGACTACATTACGAACAGCAAATATCTGGAAGTCTATTAACTGTAAATAAATCCAAGAAAATGGCTAGATACATATTAAAAAAGTATTGTAAGAGTAACATTTAATCCATTACCTATGTCCGTTAGCCTATAGACCTAAATACAAAAAAAAAAAATTAACACTTATTTAAAAATGGATCTCAGTAGCTCATCAACATAAATGTCCCCTACTATTTGGTCTTCAGTCAGGAAAGTATGAAAAGTTGGATAGTAAACTTGCAACTGTTTTAGCACAATACTTCTTAAGTCTTCCTTCATTGGAACTGATTTTATTCTGAACTGTAATCGGAAGTTCCTTCTACAGTCAAGCTGCAAACACTGAAAGGTAGAAAAGACGCTCTCGAGTATTGAAGTATGTTTATTCGCACCCGTAACTAGAGAAGAAGAAGAAGAAGAAGAAGAAGAAGAAGAAGAAGAAGAAGAAGAAGAAGAAGAAAAAGAAATTCGTAACACGAGGAATGCGCTGCTTTCAGTTTAAAGCATAACCATATTCTTTTCACAGAAATATTCCATGAATTACTAACTTGAATAAATGTACAGCAACACCACCTAAATCTAATTACCGGCATACCGACTGCGTTCAAAGACATTTCCGTTACTGGAAATGATTAGTCATTAACACAGTTTACATGATTTTGGTATGACTGCGCCGCATCAAATGATATATGTCATCTGAATTTTTCAGTGAAATTTCCCTAGGGAATTACCATGGTCATCTATCCATGAAACATAAATCTGAGACATTGTGAGGGGAAATAAAGCCATATTAACAAGTAATTACCTCACTGGAGCAAGGGAATATAGTGGCTAACATGCAACACTTGTAGGCTTTCAACCAATCTTGCTAAATATTTAATTTGATTTGTAAAAGTTTCCTCATTCCATCACCTTTTCATTTTTTCTGTTTTCTGGTGAATAATTCTGGCCCACTATCCCCGGGTTAAGGAATTCTCTCTTTACTTTTGTTTTCCCTTGTCCCTAACACTTTACCCTTTTAAAGTGAGAGGAGTAAAAACCCTATCGCTTCCTTGATTGTTTGTCAGATTCGCTCCTGTAAACTATTAAGGAAGTTTAGGAAATAAATTGCGGATCAGAAAAGCACGAATGAGAGGGATATACGGCATTGTCAGTCATATGTAATTCTGGACAAATAACATGTGCCCAATTACAAAACACATGTGTAAGATTTCGATTGTGTGGCTGAAGCTTATTGTCACAGTTTGTTATTTTCACGACACCTCTCAATCACACTTCGAAGGCAAAGAACCTTTCGTTCCATCTTCAGTGTGCCACGGAAGGCACATTGTATGCGGTTCGAAAAGACAGCCACATAAACACATTTAGGAGAAAAGAAAAGAAACAAACGAGGCAAATAAAAGAGATAACCAGAAAAGCAGAATAATGAACAGACAGTAAGAATCAAGTCAAGAAATTAGGATTACATTAACTGGAAACTAAAATTTTAATTGAACGATGTAAAAGATGTCATCGTATTCACCCTTCTGAACCTGACAAAAATACCAAAAATAAATACTAAAACAAAGAAGTAAATAGAAAGAAAATAAAAAATAAAACATCTTGAGGTTCAGAGTTAAAGCAAAGGGGTGGCCAATATGAAGGACGATGCCCGGCGGGTTGTACATGGCGATGGCATTCGATTAGACAGCTAACAAAAACAGTGTTAGCAATGGCGCTAAAAAGAAAGAAGAAAAAACAGTTGTACCATGTGAGAGAGAGAGAGAGAGAGAGAGAGAGAGAGAGAGAGAGAGAGAGAGAGAGCGAGAGAGAGAGAGAGAGAGACCGTTTATATAACCGATGAGCAAAAGAATTACGCTGATAGACAGGCAGACTAGTAAACATGAAGAATTGATGGTGGATACGAGAGAAAGAGGACGCACCTTTTCATCAGGGGTTAATGAACTTTTTAATCCCACTGCCTCTTCTTACAATGCTCTTTCGAACGCATGTATCAGTTATCGCTTTATCTTACTTTGCCAACTTCTTTCGGAACTCTCGCTACGACGTTCCCCATTTCCTCCTCCTTACGAGTCTCTTCCTCTCATTCCGCTTTCAGTTTCCCTTCGCTCCATTTTCTTCATCTCACTGGCTTCCATTTCCTTTCATCTTAAAGTATATCCGACCCTCCCTTTTCCTTGAAAAGCCTCGTTTCGAAGAGCGTTTATGCCGTAGGTTTTTGTTATCTCATATGTCTTAAAATTGCCACGTGTCTATTCCGATAACTTACGACGATATTCTCTTTTTTTAAACGCTTGCACTCGTTCTGTTTCCAATCATTGAATTTATCTCTGCGCCTGTCCCTGTCTCTGAATTTTTGGTCGTTTTTGCTTTATCCATTTCTGAGTGCTTCTTATTCATAGTCTTTTATCTCTCTATCGCTCATTTTGGTCATGTGTCCTATTTTGCTTCAAATCTCCATTCTCTCTTTCTCTCTCTTGCTAAAGGTACTCTACGAAGAAGCATTCAGAGCAACAGTAAAGCGACAAAGGAAAAGAGAAGAAAAGTTTCTAAACCTCTTCATTCTTCGCTTGCAGATCCATTCGGGCCTTCTGTCATCTAACAGGACTCGTGCGCTTTTCTTACCGAGCCTTCTTTCCCTCTACCTTTTTCTGAGAGCAGCAGGGGTAGGGGCTAAGGGACGGAGTACAGGGGGAAGGGAGGGAAGGAAATGTTGATGGTAGCTGAAGTACGATGAATAGTGATACAAGTTGTTGAACAGGACTCCTTATAACCCTTTATTCTTTCTCCTGGTTCTCTATTTGGTCCTTTTGCTGCCTCCATGTTTCCATTCCATTCAAAATCTCTCTCTCTCTCTCTCTCTCGTTTTCTGGTTCCCTGCTCCCAATTAGGAGGCGATTTAGACTTCAAAGGTAGGTTCTACCAATATCGATTATGATTTAAAGAGAAATATATATATATATATATATATATATATATATATATATATATATATATATATATATATATATATATATATATATATATATGTGTGTGCATATATATGCATAAATATAATTACATACAAACACACACACATATAATATATATATATATATATATATATATATATATATATATATATGTGTGTGTGTGTGTGTGTGTGTGTGTGTGTGTGTGTGTGTGTGTGCGTAATTTAGAAAAATACTTATAAAGTTGCTAAACGAAACCACAACTGACTTATATTTCTTCTCTACCTAGGATCATCCGAACTCTACCTAGGATCATCCGAATTTAACTTTAAATAAGGAAAAATAAAATGGAGCAAGGTAAGGCTAAAGAAGTTGAACAGGTACTTAGGTGGGAGGAGACAAAATTTAGCACACCTCTAAAATATACATACTCCAATCCACCAGAACAACGGAACCAACGACAACGAAGCAGTGCGTACAAGAAAGTACAGAAATTCTGGTAAACATTTTGGTCAGTGATGTTTCTTTACCAAGAAAAGAAAGAAAACGTCTTCCTCTATGCACAGAATACGCCGGGGTATTCTCGTACATTTCGGCCAAAGAAAACACGTGCACTTCGATTTGCGCTGATTTTTGAATCCTCAATGTTCTTCACGAGTAACGAAATAGCCACATTCATTATTCCGATTCAGGAGCTTCCCTTATGATAAACATGCTTAAGAACAAATTTTTATAAAATCTGTAAGTATTACTGGTGTAAACACACAGCATCATCTGATCGGTCTTGGAGTAAATACGCTCTACAAAATGCAAATGACTTGTGATGATATACAAATCAGCCAAACGCATCCCGATGCAAATTCATTGATGTTTCCATGTAGTATAATATCGTTGGTTCGGCTGATTCCTGTAGCTAACGTAACTATTAGTCATATTAGTGTTGTTTTTATTTTATAATAATAATGTGGAAAAAAGAAAAGTTGTGATAACTTTAAACCCATTCTCATATGATTAAATTGCTGGGAACCAGACATATCCGATTCAGGGCTAAAAACTAAAAACTAACAAAAAGCATCGAACACCCAGCTGCAAATGAAATACTGCTGGTTGCTGGGTTTGCTTCAAACATTTCTGTTCCTCTATTTTCTCCTATGGAAGAACATCTGGCAATGGAAAAGAATATGTGGCCTGTATAGGAAAGTAATATCACGGGGGGCCTTATTGGTTAAGGCTGATATGAACATTCTCTCTCTCTCTCTCTCTCACTCTCTCTCCTGAATGTATTCAGGCCATACTTATCTTTCTTTTCATTTGAATTATATAATCTTTTCAACCTTTTCATTCATACACTGTTTCGTCATAGTCCTCACGAACATTCTCTCTCTCTCTCTCTCTCTCTCTCTCTCTCTCTCTCTCTAATATAATTTCTTTACTTCATTCGTAAAAACCCTTTCTACAGACGTGACCAAAGTATAGCCGGAAACATATCTATTCGCCTAACTGCAAACAAGAGGTATAGCAGTTCTATTTTATAAGGTTCATTAATATGAAATGATAATGCCTACGAAATATACATGGTTGTTTGACTTTCCAAACAAGTCTAATAAAACAAGCATACGGATTATAAATAACGCAAAAGACTTAAAATGTGAAAAATATATATCCCCTAATAACGAATAAATCTCATATGCAGTTTATTACATCATTTGAAGTGCACTTAAATTTCTGCATAGTTATTCATGAATTCATGGAGCGAAAGTTTAGTAAATACAAGGTCATTCTTAATGTTTCCTTTTTATAGCTGAAGTTGTAAATACATTCAAAACCTTCCTACATACCCTTATCATACAAAGCAGTATCTGTCAACTACCTGTAAACAACCGGTAATATTAAGCAAACTCACCACATACAAACACATACACACACGATATATATATATATATATATATATATATATATATATATATATATATATATATATATATATATATATATATATATATATATATATATATATATCTGAAAATAGGAACAGTAAAGTGGAAGAACTTTGTTGATTTAAGGAAATTTAAATCTGAACAAAATGTAACATGCTTTTCGCAGATCAAGATTATGGTTTGTGAGTACAGGGAAAAGTCTGAATTTATAACATATACTGTATGAATTTGAAAAGAAACATGATGTTGATGCAGAGGCCTTATGGGGAGCGTCTGCCTTCAAGGAATGGTTTTTTGTGAGAAGAAGGCTAACAAAAGTTTTAAGACGTAAGAAATTTTCCTTAACGGAACGTAGATAGAAGAGCTGACCGATTTGGAGCTAATGAAGCCATGTTTTTAAAACAATTCTTTTCTAGTAGTTTTGAATTTAGAGAAACACACGCACGCACACACATATACGTATATGTTATATTTTGTTCACATTTAACTTTCCTTAAATACACAAAGTCCTTCCACTTTTACCGTTCCTCTTTTCAGATGCCATATCTTTTTTTCTCTACTCAGATTCTTTTAAAAAATACTCCATCTTCATTAGCTTCCAAAAACATTATTCGCACTACTGATTGTATGGATCAACTTAACGGAGAGGAATATTAGTAGTAATGGAGATAACATTAAATATATCTTCCGGAAAAGCAAAAATAAAGGAAAATTAGGCAGAAAAATGACTTCCCATATGGCATATAATCACCCTCAGAAGGGAAGGAAAGCACAAAAAAGACTGCCTCTTCGGACACACGTTTCCTCTCATACGAGAAAAGAAGAAGTCCCGCTTTTCATAGCCATATGTGTAGCCGAGAGATACTTACAATACGTATTTTTGACTGAAAAGACGGAAAAGAGGAAAAAAGAAGCTTTCTATTGAATATATGAATAAGACGACAAAAATGGTGCTTCCTGATTCTTTTGTCAGTACGTCGGCGTAATTTCAAAGGATGACTTATTATTGTCGAAATTCTATGAAAGCTCTGGGAAAGAGACCCTCCCCACCCCACATGTGAGGAAAAAACCACCAGCCCGTGATAAAGATCGGGAAGAGAAGCGGGCAAGGGTGAAAAGAAGGGACAGCGAGGTGAGCCAGAATTACCGTATAACGAACAGGCGAGACGGCTGTCATGTCCCACATCTGACATACAATAAAGCACAAGTTTCCAGGAACCTGATATTTGCATATCATCGTCCGAGAAAATCATTGCGATATTTTAAGAAAGACGCATGCGCCCTGAAACTTATTCACCATAATACTTTGTATAATGAAATAATCATACTTATATAGTCTTTATGGCCATATTTACTTTGTCACCCAAAAACTACATACGGCAACAGTGTATCTGTGTCATATATATCTTTTTTCACCACCTTCAAGTCTAAGTACCATAAATGACCTTCCAACGAGCCGTTGGTCGTCTATAAGAAGATGACGCATAAAAAAATGTCGGTGCTTCATGTGACTGAATGCCATTAATATGCTACCCATACCCGATATTATCCGAAGGTTATGCCATCTAATAGTTGCTTATCATAAATTGTATTAGAAACGCTTTTCATATACCTGTTTTTACATTACTAATAATACACAAAGAAAAACGTAAACAATACCTTCGCTAACATCTTCAAAAAAAAAATTGCTTCACCACATGTGCTGGGGCCAGAACTAAAACAAATTCAAGCAAATCTTAAGAACCCAGTAACATAAACACTGGACTGTTCAATTCCCCGCCACTTTCGCGCGCATAAACATCTCCCCTTGGTCTAATAAAACATTAACACCGATAACTTTGAAGCGCGGGGATTAGTACAGAATGAATAGAATTAAAACACGGGAAGAAGGTAAAGTGGGACGGACGACGATAAAAGTGCTGCACATAGAAGCAATAAAAAAAGCATATAAAATAATGTCTTACTTGCTCACTCGTTGCAGTATGGAGTTATATGAACGCGATGACATTTTCCTTTAATAAGCCGACGGGATGAGAAAAAACTAAATATCAGATACTGCATAATTTTTTATTAATTTTATACAAAGGTCAACGGAACGATGAACAAAACCTCTTCCCTCATTCCTTTAAAACGCTTGTCGTGAATCAAGGGAAGCCCATAGAGTGGATTTATTTTTTCTTTTTCAGCTGATCGCTCTTATAAACCCTATACTAAAAAAAAAAAGTGTAAAACGCTGGAATGTGTGTAGTACATATTTTACTTCTTTGGTAGGTTTTTCAACTCCAAGAGTCTTACCTCGCTTCAACCCAATACTGCTTAAATAAGGAAGGATATTCCCGTCTACTAATACTGTCAGTTTTATGTGATGGTTTGCTTTAGTCCCGCTGAAAATATTAATTTTCCATTATTTATTAGGAAAACTTGCTCGACAGCTGTTAAATGTTATATGTCGTACCCACTTCCTCATGGTAGCAACGGTCAATATCAACCCATGTATAATTATGAAATTTTAATTGAGAAATTCAAGCTGTTTCACCCTATTAGTCTTGTCCTAGTTTGTTATCCAGAACTCTTGTCATGTGTTCTTTGCTACGTAGATTTGCCATCATTTAAAGAAAAATAAATTAAACTCTGTTCTCTTCTCAGATAGAACAGATTGGACTTTTATTTTTACCTTACGGTTTATTAGAATAAACGCAAATACGCCAAAACACGAACAAAGAAATAAATTAACTTAATTGAATGAAATTACCATGGATTAATAAGACAGGAATAAGACAGGAAAGAAGAGATAATGAATTCATTAGCGGTAGGGCATTGAGGGTTAATGTGGCAAGACCTCTCATCAAACTAAGTCGTTAACGCTATGATCGCAGATAAGATAGCTGTCAGGTAACGTCCTCATTTCTGTTTAAATGAATTTAGAATAAAATGACAATGAAAGTAGCCAAATTCTTCCTAGATGGAAGACTGAAGCTTGAAATTTTATTTTATTTCAGTTTTGGTTCCTTTGCAAAATGGCGTGGATAGTTTAATATTAGCTAGTGATGGGATATATTTACTATTGCAGAACGAAATAAAAAGGAATTGGAGGAACTCAAAATTAGTAAAAAATTGAGTAGAAATTCCGCAAGCCCGTGTCTGCAAAAAATGTCAAATTTTTCAATCTTTCAATTTCACTTCCGTATGGCCCCATATTAAAGATTAGTTTTCTTTATGTACTCTGATGATGGGCATTTAGTCATAGAATGAAATAAAAATTAATTGGAAGAAATCCAAATTAGGAAAAAATTCTGTAGAAATTCTGCAGGTCTGAGTATGTAAAAAAAGTCATGTTTTTCAACTTTTCAATTTTAGCTCTCTATGGCCCCAAATTGAAGATTAGTCTCCTTAATGTAATCTGATGATGGAGATTTAGTCACAGCAGGAAACAGAAAGGAATTATAGGAAATCAAAATTAGCTAAAAATTTTCCAAAAATTCCGCAGTCCCCATGTGCAAAAAATGTTGTTTTTCAACGTTTAAATTTTAGTTCTCAATGGCCCCAAATTAAAGATTAGTCGTCTTTATATACTCTGATGATGAGAATTAGTCACAGAATGAAATAAAAAGGAACTGGAAGTAATCAAAATTAGCCAAAAATTGTGTAGAATTTTTGCATGTCCGCATATGCCAAAAATGTCAAATTTTTCAACGTTTCAATTTTAATTGTTAGTTCTCTATGGCCAAAAATTAAAAGTTAGTCTTCTTTATGCACTCTGACAATGGAGATTTAGTCACAGAATGAAATAAAAAGGAATTAGAGGAATTAACACTAGCCCAAATACTGCAGAAATTCCGCGGGTCTCTGTATACAAAAAAAGTCAAATTTTTCAACGTTTCAATTTAATTACGATTTTAATCCAGAAATTAATTAAAGGTCTTTATACGATTAAATTTTACGACGGGGAATATTAATTGAAAGTATGAATTCATAGTATCAAAATTTTACGAGAGGGGATATTAACTGAGTGTGTGGTTACTATCAGGAGCATCCTAAAAGCATAATTACATCAAAATCCTGCTAGGGTTTGACCATGAAAGTTTTTTTTGGACTACAAACGGTACTATTTGTGGTTAATAGTTCATACTCAAGTAACATGCGTGAACGAAAATGTATATAAATCCTACCAAAGTTATACATGAGATCACTACAACACCTTCCGTTCCTAATTCTAACTTTATATATTTACGAAAAATAATTGATCAAGTTTTCACAGGTACAAAATTCTTAAGCAATAACGCATTAGTTGAACCAGAAAAGAGAGAAAAATTCCCCAAGATATCACATAAAGTAGATTAATATGACAGGTTTCTCTGGTTCAGTTGTAAACTGTACGCGCCAATGCATAAATCTTACACCATAAAATGCAAAGCGTATCAGTGATACTTCTGCTTGATTGATCTCTTTCAAGTTAGTTTCCAAGCTAGAAAACTGATGTTGTTGTCAGTGTATAGCGGAATAAATTCAATTTCTCGTAGTAAGTAAAATGCAATAGATAAACAAAAGGTAATAAATATAATTAAAAACTGAGTCACCAACCAGAATAAGATTTAATATCCTGCGAGAGTAAGACACATCAGGTGACTGTTTGCTCTTTTTTAAATAACCAAAATCAAGACTAATCATGAGTACCAGCCAGAGGACCATCAATACTTCCTGTAATACGAGACTTGTGAGTAGCTTCATTTACAAGTTACTCACAATCAATTCAGAGACCAATTGAAAAGTTCTTAGGCCATGGCAATTAGCATGGGAAACAGAATCCATCCATCCCGTAGAGCAGATAAGGAAACCGCCAACAAATATAAAAGAGGCCTGACCATCATCCTCCTTTATCTTAGCTGATATGATGAAAAGACAGTAATAATTAATATCCACTAAGTCTGGATTGCAATAGATGGGACAAATAAAAGTTACAACGCTTGTTGTTCATCGATAAACATGCGTTAAATTAATTTAATGGATATATACAGACATACGTACATACGAGTGCATACATGTACTGTGTGTGTGTGTGTGTATATATATATATATATATATATATATATATATATATATATATATATATATATATATATATATATATATATATATATATATATATATATAGTATCTCCACGCAAATTGATTGCACCGCCATCATAACTGTAAATTAGTGTCAATATTACTTACCTTAAAAGTCACTACCATCGTTTATGTCATAATTACATCAGTTTTTAGGAAAATAACGTTATTTAAACTAATTGAGTGATAATTTTATTCATCTAAATTCGAAGCAATACATCCTGCCTCGCAGATAAGACTGACTACTAGATGAGCCAAACATTTTCTGTTGTGAAATAAAATTTGTTATATATATATATATATATTTATAGTTATATAAATATATATAAATATATATATATATATATATATATATATATATATATATATATATATATATATATATATATATATGAAACAAATTTTATTTCACAACAGACAGAATGGTCTGTCCATCTAGTCAGTGTTATCTGCGAGGCAGGATGTATTGCTTCGAAATTAGGTGAACAAAATTATCACGCAATTAGTTTAAATAACGTTATTTTCCTAATAACTGATGTAATTATGACATAAAAGTTGGTAGAGACTTTTAAGGCAGAGCAATATTGACAATAACTTACAGTTATGATGTTGGTGCAATTAACGTGCAGGGAGATACTATTTATGTTCTTGATACAGATGGGTCGCAGATATTAGTGATGATAATGATGATGATGATGATGATATCAATATTCATAGGACGTGTAACCACTGCTGGACGCGAGCAACAATTAATTATTCGGCACACTACCTTTCTTCACATGAAGTATACCGTCTTCTTAACACTGAAAGGGTATTCCCTCTTCTTTACATTGCTAACATTAACAAAATCTTCAACTCACATTATCCTAAGTTCTTGGTAGAACCTCGATTCAACACCCTCCCCCCACTTCTCTGCCCCATTTGAAACTTTTCCAGTTCGATTAACCACTATCTCGTCCCATTTCAATGACATGAAAATGGTATTCATAATTAAACTTATAACATCAGCTTTTTACAACCCTGACATCTTTCCTTAGGTCGACAATAGCTCCGATCCCAGAGTTCCACTTGGAACGACCCACTACAGGGTAGGAAGGGACTTGCATATGTCTGCTGACATTGCCAAACTTGGGTGTTAGATGTTTGGTAACTTGACCCGATTATTGAAAGACCAGATGTTCCTCTATTGACGAAAGGGAAGGGTGTTGGGCAGGAGGCAGCTGAGATGAAGATACGTGGAACTGCACGATAAATTAGCCTTTCTTTTATTTGGCGGTGAGGGTGGGCGATATTGAAGTCGGGTTTTTGGTGGTATAGCGTAGTTTCTTCGCAAGCAATGGCGTGACAAAATGAACATTTTCGGTTGGAATCTTCTGAGAGGCATAGAGGTCTTGAAGATACTACTTGGGTTGACTCAGGGTGTTAATATCAAAAGATTTTAATGCACTTTGAAGGATATAATGGCGTATAATGTATTTCATATTTAATACATTTATTAAAAGCAGCATATAATGGAATGGCGAAGGATTACGTAAGCTTTGAGGACAAGATCTCCGATATGAGTGAAAGTTTCGATGAGGGACTGTGAAATTTTATAAGCCTGATAAGCTAGTTCGAAATGGTAAGGTCTAGAATACCTCAGAACTGGTATGCCTTCAAACTTGGTTTTAGACAGCAATGAACGTCTCTACCCACACCCCCCAAATGGCCAGTTACGGGTAATAATGAATACTGACAATATTTTATATTACACGAGAACTAACATTAACCGAATCACGTCTGGTCACAAAAATACTACTTGGGCCCGTGCAGCTCTTCATTTACACCTTGCTATCGGAATTTCAATTTCGGAGGTCCATAACGACAAGCTGCGTGATTCCTTCTATGCTGTTTCACAACAGCTAAATTTCAGCTAGGTTAACTTGACAACACTGGCACAACACAAAAAATACAAATGAAATAAAAACTAACACGTTGATAGCATTGTATTTAATGTTAATTTTCCCATCGCTATTTGACAGCAAGCTAAATACAAATTTCCTGAACTACACAGCAGGTGGCCTACACTATATGACCAACCCTGTAGCGTTCATTACCATATAAATTCTTTTTCTTAAGGCATGGAAATTGACAGCGCAGATCTCATTACAGATATTTCCTCAACCATTTAACAATAATACTAACAATTTCCGACAAATATTTAATTATCATGAATACCATTTCAGTTGTAAATCGTGTTTATCACACCACTTGCATGAGCATCGGAGATTAGTAGCTCGTATATATAATAAATCAAGACGCTCGCAACTCATAACTTCGACCTGCAGCTCAAAATCATTTAAGCTTCTATTCAATCTAAAGTTAAGATATGGATATGATGCTGCGAAATACCTACGAAGTCACCTTAGACATGAATAATTTTGGAGCTACACGAGTGTAAAGCATTAAAGTGGTCTGGACAATTGTAAAATATTAAGTAAGTGGTAATGGTCACTGCTTTACATGTCATTTTAACTTAATGTACTTACCATAAATGGTGGAGCGACTACTTTCCATCCTTACCCTTATATATATATATATATATATATATATATATATATATATATATATATATATATATATATATATACACATTATACTATTCGACCTCTCTTCCTTAATCTAGTAGAAATATAGCGCCCCCCAAAAAAAAAAAAAAAAAACAAAAACAAAGAAAAGAATGCACTAAAAATGCTTACTCTGTGTACAGCAGTTGCGGGAGGGAAGCCAGAGAGCTGGCTGTTGTGTTTCAAATCGCCAACCGTCTTAGAGGATTATAAGTTTAGTTTAGGGACCTATCCAACAGGGTAGGTTTTACTAGGGCCACCTTTAGTTAGGGTATGCCTTAAGCTCACTTTTCCCTGAACTTCGTACCGGCGAGTTTTTTTGTCATTTTCCAGGCTACCAGCAGGCTACTAAGTGGGAAGCGTCTTATACGCAAACACCCACGCACTCGACCCAGGTCAGAGTCCAGCGGTCGCCAGTAGTGAGAGCACAAGCACTGTCTCTCGCTCTCTCAGCCTTCCCCCTTTGTCGTTTAACCTTTGGGAAACCACTGGGAAATTGCTTCAACAAACCCCGGGCGTCGGATGTAAGTGATCATAGCATTTAGCTACTATAAGGTAAGTCTGAAGATGACAATTACTCCCAGTTCCTCCCTTTAGATCTCCCCCTTATTTTTCTTTTCAAGTTTCTCTCTTATCAGTCACTGACTAAGGAAATCCTAGTAAGACCATATCCCATTTATGAAGTCAATTATATGAAGTGTTGCCTAGTGAGATTGCATAAAGCATCCTCCATGGGGTTAACATAATATTCTTGATTTAAGATACACCCCTTGCAGTCAATTAATGATAAGTGAGAGGTTATGGAATTCAAGTGTTATCTGGATACGTCTCTCTAAGAATCGGGGCACGCCTTGGAATCCCCTGACATTCTAGCTCAGAACTGTGAGAAGTGGAATTTCAAAGATATTTGCTTCATGCTGCGTAGGAAGCGATGATGGTGCGCGCAATGTGTGTGTATATATATATATATATATATATATATATATATATATATATATATATATATATATATATATATATATATATATATATG
Source organism: Macrobrachium rosenbergii (assembly GCF_040412425.1). Lineage (NCBI taxonomy): Eukaryota > Metazoa > Arthropoda > Malacostraca > Decapoda > Palaemonidae > Macrobrachium > Macrobrachium rosenbergii. Next base: position 28,471,374 of record NC_089745.1, on the reverse strand, counting down.
TATATATATATATATATATATATATATATATATATATATATATATATATATATATATATATATATATATATATATATATATATAGATAGGTAGATAGATACATAGATACAAACTTTGTTCAGTTGCGTTTTTTTTTCATAAGAGAATTGGAGATCTGCCTTCTTTCGTGTAAGTTTCAGAAGCTTTTTCCTTTCAAATCCAAGGATATAATTTTACCTTCTATGGTGGACTGTAAGATTAACTCACTAAGAATATTAAGGAAACACTGGAAGTCTTTGCCACCATTTCATCATCAGGTAAATAAGAAAAAACTGTAACGTTTCCGTCCTCTGAAAAAGAAGAAAAATACGAAGGCGTAGCCTTGGAGACAAAGAAAGGTAATCCTCGTTACGAACGAGAAATAAAAACCCGAGGAAGAGCCTCGGCGCTGTTACAGTTTTAGCCACTAAAGAATTCTTCATAACGCTGTGGTGGAAGGGAAGGCAGTGTGATTGTTAAAAGAGCAGGAAATTAGTTATATATGCATGAATGCTCACACATCTAACTTCCCACAAAAACACATACACAGATACACACACATATATATGTTATATACATATATGCATTCACACATATATATATATGGTATATTACACCTATACTGACACATACAATATATATATATATATATATATATATATATATATATATATATATATATATATATATACATACTGTATGTATAAAATATAGATATATGAGTATATATATATATATATATATATATATATATATATATATATATATATATATATATATATATATATAATATATATATATATATATAAATTTATATGTATATATATATATATATATATATATATATATATATTGTTTGTGAGTGTGTGTGTATATGTGTATGTATTTTTGTGGAAAGTTAAATGTGTGAGCATTCATACATATATAACGAATTTCCTGCTCTTTTAACAATCACACTGCCTTCCCTTCCACCACAGCGTTATGAAGAATTCTTCCGTGGCTAAAATTGTAACAGCGCTGAGGCTCTTCCTCGGCTTTTTATTTCTCGTTCGTAACGAGGATTACCTTTCTTTATCTCCAAGGCTACGCCTTCGTATTTTTCTTCTTTTTCAGAAAGCGGAAACGTTACAGTTTTTTCTTATTTACCTGATGATGAAATGGTGGAAAAGACTCCCAGTCTTTCCCTAATATTCTTAGTGAGTTCATCTTTTCTTCTACACTCCACCGTAGAAGGTAAAATTATATCCTTGGATTTAAAAGGAAAAAGCTTCTGAAACCTTCACGAAAGAAGGCAGATCTCCAATTTTCTTATGAGAAAAAACGCAACTGAACAGTTTTCTGTTTCTTGTAACTCGAGCTCATTTCTCGTTCTACAGTTGCATAGGGCCTTTTTACTACTGAATAAATCCATATTCCGTTTACTCTGAAGACTCCCTTTCTAAAAACCAATGTTATTTTTTATTATTTTCATAAAAATATTATCCCCCTATAAATATATCTAAAATTTTCATAATGGCAATACAAGTCCTTTTATGGCAACGAGGTTATTTTGATTAATTCAGTTGCCTTCAGTACTTCCACATGCATCCCTGTCCGTAGCGTTGTTTTTCTTAACACAACAATAACAAAAACAACAACAATAATAATAATAATAATAATAATAATAATAATAATATGCTTAGCATGATGGTTTTAACTCACTAAGAAAAAGGCCATCATTAAATTACTAAAAGTTATTTCTAACATCTATATATATCTGCAGAATTATTTCATGGAAATGTCACGCGGGATATGTATACGTTCTACAGATTTGTTATATTTTTGCTTCCTGCTATCGTACGTCATTTGCAAAATATGCTTTAAAATTACTATCTACTGCTAAACTACCCATAAAAGCTAATCATTAATGGTGTCCTTTAATATGGACTAACATGCTCAGTTACGTACAAATTATAAAGTGGTTACTATAAACAGATTTCTATGTCACCATTATGATTATCATATCTTTAAGGACTGGAATGAATACCAATCCCATTTTTAATGCCAAGTTCAAATTAATGTCCATAACTAGCTCATACCTGAAGTAAAATTAGAGAAAGAAATGAGACGGAAAAAAGACTGAGCTTAAAACCAAAAGCTATAGAAACTCCCTTATACTGACGCATGTCTAGGAAACAAAACGTCTTTTGGTGTAACAAAAGTCTCTAAGTACAATGAACGCTCCCTGGCAAGTTGAAATTGTGAACGTATTCTTGCGATACTTTCTTTAAAGTAGAAGGCCTCCTTTGAGTATCTACTCCTAACAGGTTTGACATAACAGCTTTGACATAACAAGGAAAGGACGAAACACAAGAAGAAAATAGGAAGGCTTCTTGTTACGTGTTTCCTACTTTTTATTTGCGAGGAGTGGCTGGAAGACCTAGAAAGTACCAGTCGTAAAAAGGCCAATATTCTCCAATATCCTGCAATACAGTAATGCCAAGAATTCATATCCTCTTTATATAAAGGGAATCAATCTCTCTCTCTCTCTATATGTATATATATATATATATATATATATATATATATATATATATATATATATATATATATATAACATACACACACACATATATATGTATATATATATATATATATATATATATATATATATATATATATATATATATATAATTTCTACTCGGCGATTATTTCATAAAACATTAGTGTAAGCTGGATTCGTCATACCAGCCTCACTTTTCAAACTTGAAATATTTTCTTTCCCTGTAATTGAAAACTGATCAACCCTTTCCTTTTCTATTGCAGTACGTGGTTTAAAGATCATTCAAGAACGCATGTGATTTGATTTGTTCCCATCCAGAATACGAATGACATCTGCACAAACCTCCTCGGCATAAAAGATTGTTGCTATGAAACAACACTATTTTTACAGGAAATTACGATAATGCAACTTACTGCTTACAACACTTTGCCTGAGATGGCCTTGTCTATGGAATAATGTTTTTCGGACTTGCCTATCAATACTGTACAATACGATGATAGGTAGGTAGTCAGTTGATGACCAGTTCAACTTTAGTCCACAAACAGCGCTATTATGCAATGAATGGATAAATGAGAGTATTTCGAACGAATTGATAAATTCAGACAAACTAAATATAATCGAGTAGGGCACTTATATGAACACCAGAGAAGTATGTGAGGTTGGTCCAAGATATGTATGAAGGAGCAAAAACGCAGGTTAAAAGCAGTGTTGGGTTAATTGAATGGATACCAGTAAGAGTTGGTTTACATCAGGGATCTGCTTTAAGTCCATATCTTTTTGACCTGATAATGGATGTGCTATCTCAAGGAATAAGAGATCAATCCCCTGGTGCATGTTATTTACTGATGACATTGTGTTATGTGCCACCAACAGAGGGGTAGTGGAGTCAAAACTAGAGCAATGGAGGAAGGTACTGGAAGACAGAGGTTTAAAGATCAGTAGGAAGAAGACTGAATGCCTAAGTTTTAATGAAGATCAAGACTCTGAGATTAGTATGGACGGTACCAGGTTGAACCGAGTAGAAAAATTTAAGTATCCTGGTTCAACAGTGGCTGATGATGGAAATTTGGATGTAGAAATGACACACAAAGTGCAGGCTGGATGGAAAAACTCGAGAAAGATATCAGGTGTCTTGTGCGACCGCAGAATCAATAAAAAAGTTGAAGGAAGAGTATAAGACAGTAGTGAGACCAGCTTTGATTTATGGAGCAGAAACATGGCAGGTAAAGAGAGTGCAAGAGAAGAAATTGGATGCGGTAGAGATGAAAATTCTCAGGTGGATGTGTGGAGTAACAAAAATGGACAGGATCAAAAATGAAAGAATAAAAGGAACTACTAAAGTCGTAGAACTATCAAAGAAGGCCCAGGAAAGAAGACTGCAGTGATATGGCTATGTGATGAGAAGGGATGAGACATATGTAGGGAGGGGAGTGATGCAGATGGAGGTGCCTGGTGGGAGAGTAAAAGGAAGAGCAAAGCAAAGGTGGATGGGTGTAGTTAGAGAAGATCTGAGAGACAAACAATTGTCAGAGGACAATGTGTTTGACCGAGCCAGGTGGGAAAAGATGCAGAGAAAGGAGAAGAAGAAGAAGATCTATATAGCACGAAACTGACACCATTATTTCAGATATATCAACAGCTCAGAAATGAGCGACTTATAGCCTAGTGAAAAGGTACACCACATACAAATATCCAGCAATTTGCTTTCAAAGGCCAGTACTTAAAAAAGTGCGTACTCTTGAATCCTGCCATATTAAAAGCAATGCTTAGCTATATACCTATAATTCGGGGAAAACAGATAACACCAGAACCTTTTGGTACTTACGTTTTCAGCGAAAAATAAATTTTCAGAGGAAAGGATTACTCGCATAAGTGCTTGTATGTTCTAAAAAGTTCCTACAATAATTCTTTCAGCCTTTTTTCTGCAACTATGATGAAAAATCATTCTTTCACCTACTCAGTTATCTAGTCCGAACTATTTTTATTATATTCAAATTAATGTAATGGATTATTCTAGAAAGTTGTTTTTGTAAACTTTCAAGACCATATCGTTGATATTTCTGAGGAATATGTCCATGCATAGTTTACTAACTGTGCTTTCTCATACTGTAATTAGGAATGAAGAATGGTTTTGTTCCATCATCTAACAAAATTTTATGTCTTAGGACATTTGTTAAATTTATCTCCTATAGCTATTACATCTCTGTTCATTTGCAGAGACACGCAGAGTTAATACAATTTCAAAATAAACTATGCCAAAAGAGTTATCCTAGTTACATATTTTTAATTCTTTCAGTCCCCTTTAGCGTCTTTACTTTTTTGTGCATAAATCGTTATGTCTCTCAGCGGGTCATTTAGAAATGTTCCTTCATCTAGAAATACTTCAATCATGGATTCAGTGCTACACCCCAGGACCTCACTTCTAATCTCATCAATTCTTGATGTATTTGTTATCTTCACAACTTAATTGTCCTTCCTGTGTCCTCTAGTCACTTACTAAAGCATTGTCAAACGCTCGACCCTTTCCACTCTTGAGTCATTCAGTTAAGCTTCCCTCTTCTGTCTTCAGCGTTCTACAAATCTTTCAGATAAATACTCCCTTAACCAGCGACTGCATTTAACTTTTCCCACTACATGATCTTCGCCATAAAACAGCTTCTCCCTTGAGTTCTTGAGCACTTTCCACCCTCTATTTCCATTACCTGTTTCTTTATCAGCCTCACTCCTTGACTACTCTATCAATCCTCTTGTATAGTTATAAATGATGTTTTTCTTTTCTTTACTAAAAAACTCATTTCTTCACCACACCACTTCATGTTTTTATTTTCTAATGGTATGCTGATATACCCACAAACTTTACTGCTGGCCATATGATCCCCATCCTTGATTTTTACATACTCCTCATCTTTCCTTCGACCTTCATGTCTTTATCACTGGCTCATATTTTACTCCTTTTCCTTTTATATGCTGTTATTCTCACATCTACCTATCAAATTCATTTGTCTTCATTACATTTACAATCATGTTTTAATTTTCTTTTGCTTCAAACAAATAATGGTAAATTATACCCTTATACCGCCAGCCATTAGTCACTTCTTTACCTTCACATTGATTAACTGCTCTTCCACCTACTCTGCACTGAATATAATCTAGCAAACTTTTTCCCCCTCACCATTTCCCGCCTATCAAGTATACTTATAAATATCACACCTTAGACACCCTGTATTTTTAACAATCAAACCACTTTAAAAACACATTTGCATAACCTTTTCTTTCTCATCTACTCCAGGTTGTCATTCCCTACTAACCATGACATCTCATACTCTGTCACCTACTTTTGAATCTAAATCACCTAACATAACTCCTATTTCATGTAACCCACATCCAACCAAAAATATATTCAAACTCTCCCAAAATAAATTTCTTTCATTCTCAGTCGTTTCCATTCATGGTCCATGCACACTCACTACCAAAACTTTTCCTGCCGCTACACTCAATTTTACCAATAAAATCCTCGCCAACATTTGTACTCCTCCTCCCGTCCCCAATTTTCCTTGCACTAAAAGTGCTACCAGAGCTCTACACCACACACACACACATATATACCACACACACACACACATATATATATATATATATATATATATATATATATATATATATATATATATGTGTGTGTGCTATAAAAAATTACAGTAGATGCACGTGACTTCATTGTGTGTGTGTGTGTATATATATATATATATATATATATATATATATATATATATATATATATATATATATATATATATATATATATATATATATATATACTGTATTCATATATACACACACACATATATATATATGTATATATATATATATATATATATATATATATATATATATATATATATATATATTTATATGTATATATATAAAATGGTGTACAGCTCTGATAGCACTTTTTAGTGCAAGGAAGACTGGGACGTTAGGAGGAGTACACATGTGGGCAAGGATTTTATTGAGTGTAGCAGCAGAAAAAACTGTGAATAAAAACGCATGAGAATGAAAGAGATTTATTCTGGGAGAGTTTGAATCTGTGTTTCGGTGGATGTGGATTACTGTAACCCAGTAATGATGTAACTTCAGTGCTTACCTGTTACCACAAAGTCGAGACGTCCCCAGAATGGTAGCCTTGGTAGCGGCCGTGCGGAAAGGACTGCTGATACCACCCCAGTACCCACTCACTCTGCATCCTCTCTCTCTCTCTCTCTCTCTCTCTCTCTCTCTCTCTCTCTCTCTCTCTCTCTCTCTCTCTCAGGACTACAGCGAAACAAACTTTACCCAAAATAATTGATTTAACAAAATTTAACATAACTAGATTGCAAGAAATGGATTAAAATGTTTGACAAAATCTGACATAACTCGAGTGCAAGAAATAAGCAATAGACTAAAAGGTTATATTAAAATTCCCCAAAGACATTTATAAATATAGTCATATTGTGTAACTTGCACAGGTCAAAAATAGGTCAAAGTCTAGTATATTCCCATACGGTACATTCCCGACCTCTTACTCAGCGAAACATCTGAAGAAGACAAGCAAATTCTTCTTTAATTTACAAAGCACAAAAAAAACACAGATATGGGAGTTCCTCACACGTTATTCAACGATAAGTGCTTAAACAAAGTACATACTATAGAAATGGAGAAAACAATCTACGGTTCGGCAAATGGATATGATTCTCACCTCCAAACGGCAATGTTCAAAATCTGTACTGGTAAAACACACGTCTCTTTTTTTACTTTTCGAGACTTTTAAAAAAGGTTCAATGTTGGTCTTCTAATGATTCTTTTCTCCCAACCTAATCCCTTCACACCTTGGGACTCCGCCCAAAAGGCAAGCACAAACACACATTCCCCACCGGAACCTGGACACTTCCGGTGAACGTACATACAGCGTCACCTCACATAATCCCACGCTTCGAAAATCCTGACACCATCATTATTTAATGAGGAAGTTCGTTAGATGATAACTAATTCTCTCCAAGATTTTGGGAAAGTTTTCCTCCCCACTCGTTAATTCAACATCCATTGTGTATTGTAATTTACATAAAATACTTGTGACCTACAAGCTGTTCACATGAAATAGGTGATTTAGATTCAAAGACAGGTGACAGAGTATGCGATATCGTGGTTAGTAATGGCTGACGTCTTGGAGTAGGTGAAAAAGCAATAGGAAAAAGTACAAATTGTGATACAGGTATGAAATTCACCACAGCAACTCTTTGTGGCCTTCTTTCACATAACAAACCTACGGCCATTTTCCAAGGTGGCTGGTAGGTTCTTGAAATGATTTTCTGTGAATACATGAATATTGACAATTACTCGCTTAATTACATTGGAATTCATGAATCACTCAGTTTATATTAAAATATTGAAAGTAAGTCCTTAAGTACTGTGAAGTGTAATTTTGTTGCCTACAAATATCCAAGATGGCTGTCATTATATCCAAAATAGCCACCAAAAAGCCAAATATTTGTACTCAAGTTCATATAGGCAGTAAAAGGTCGGGCAATACATGGATTTGGTGTAATTTCAGCTTGATCAGTTTATTTATGTAGGATAGAAATGAATTAAGCACCTCTTAACTCATTTTCATCCTCAATGAAAAAAATGGGTTATTAGCTCAATGCAAAAGTCCGTGTACTACTAGGGCACACTGGTTGACAATGTAGCTGCGAGACTCAGCTTGGGGTTCAGTGCTAGCTAATGGTAGACATATGTCAGTTTCCCCAAATGCTGTTTAACTAGCCCCAATACAAAGTTAAACAGCCACACCTGAATTAAGAGGATGTGCCAGTGTGGGAGAGCCGAGGCAAAGAGGATGGGGCTATGATCTTCTGAAAAGTGTACAGATTACACAGGAATTAAATAGCATTAGATGAATGATTGGGCTAGTGGTAGGATTACTGTATAACATATCTGAGTCTAGTTGTATCCCATATCTGAAAGTGCATATATGTTGAACAGGTGGCAAAAGGATAAAACCTTAGCCTATAGAACAAAAAAAGCAATGGCACCACAATCTTGAAAATAAAAGTCTTTCCTAATGGCAGATTGTAAGACTAACTGGAAGCTTTGTTGCTTATGCCAAAAGGACACACATGAAAGACTAGTGGATTCATCCAGTGCTGGTGATGTTACTCTTGCTATAAACATTCCTAAATTTTACAACTTTAAAGCAATACCTATACCATTTGATCCCAAAAGACATGCAAAGGTGACAGAATCCAGCAAACTTTTGAAAAGAATAAAGCTAAGTATCATGAATCATGCTTGCTCAAGTTCAAAAACACAAACCTGGAAAGGAAAAGGAAGTCACTGTACAAGACACAAGGGTGACCAAAGCAAAAGTGAACTATTTGCATATTTGGCAGACATAATTGTTTCACCTCAAGCAGATGATACAGCATACATTAATGTCACCAAAAGGGTATGCTGCACTTTGTAACAAAGTTGAACAGGACACTGGTAACATACAGGGTTGCACTCACAAAGAAGTAAATACCAATCTTTGTGCTTGCTGCATATGCTGCAAAGCATGAAGGCATCTCAAGTAACAAACAGTTCAAACAATGATGTTGTTGCTATAGTATCTTGAAATTGCAACAGCCATGGGAAAGAAAGTCCCCAGCCCTTCCTTTTTTTCATGCATTCAGTGGATGTGACACAGTGTCTACCTTTCCTGGAAAGGGGAAGAAGTCTGCATGGCAAACATGGACTGAGTTTCAGTGTGTCACACTCATCTTTACCAAACTAAGTTCAACACCAGCATTTGTAGAAGATGAAGACTTTCAAATCATTGAAGAGTTTGTGGTGCTAATATATGACAGAAGCAGCTCATATAAAGCTGTTAATGAGGACAGACTTGATCTCTTTGCAAGGAAGCAAATAACTCATGATTGCACTTTCCCTACAAAATCTGCTCTTGGAGAGCATTATTGCAAGAGAGCTGCCTTTCAAGTAGGGCATATCTGGAGCTTATCTTTAGTATGCCATCCAGCAATGCCCTGTCCAAGACACTGACACTGGGGATGACAACATTTGATGGTGCCTGACTCCCATATTGGACAGATTTGACCAACAGTAGCAGAATCTTGCCAAGAACTGAATAAGGGTGGATGTAAGAAGGAATGCCATGCCAGGTGCAAGTGCTACAACTCTGGACTTAGCTGCAAAGCTCTCTGTGGCTGAACTTGCTAAAAATGGTGGCCATACTGGAAAGGTGGGTTTAGTTGATCTCTTAATAACAGTAAGCATACCAAAATATGATTTCTCAGTCATTTTATGTACACTATGCGATTTTTGCTGGCTTATGGAATGGAAATATTTATAATATTGAGCAAATTTGCCACCAATTTGGAAAAGGGTCAGGCATCTTGGATATACCCATATATTGAGGTGGCTGGAGGTTCATTTTGATTTATAGGGTTATATGAGTTCTCATGCCAAATCTATTTACTAGTACCACCATTTGCACTTTTTTCCACTACCCAGCTCTACTACTCGTATGTGAACTTTTGCCACTTATACAGTTATAACTTTTTTTGTGTATTTATGGATATTCACCCAGAAATGTCATTTAATATCAAATTCATTATACTTTAGGAATATCTTATGCCCAAAGGAAATGATTGATAGGTGCTTCTGTGCTGGCCAGGATTCAAATTGTGGACTTTTAGTTTAAACAAACATAGAGTGTGACTTTGATCACTTGGCAATCAATAGAGATATAAATCGTTACTGACACTGCTATACATATTGCCATCGAATTCTGGTTCTGTGCTTAGAATCGATATCATCCCATCA
>NC_089745.1:28390960-28455960 GCF_040412425.1 Macrobrachium rosenbergii | reverse complement strand
AAATAACATTAGTCAAATATCCAAATCTTGAATATATACTAAAACTCATACAACGTTAGGTCGATATAAGCTTTTCATGCAATATGTAAAGATATCAAGGGTTTTGTCCACTCTGCTTTCTTTAACCTCTCGTTTTTATTTCGGTTCCCTTCCCCAAAATATTACCAATCCAAATCCCTAGTGTCTTTCCCTCTTTCTCTCTCGGCTGTCAGGGTTCGTGACATCGATGTGATGCATTGGCTACACTCTGTCACATGGGGACGAATCATCCTCTCTCTCTCTCTCTCTCTCTCTCTACTTTGCTGATGATTTTTGTGGTTTGGATGAATTTTCTCTCCCCTCTCTGTGTGCATTTTATTTCCTCTGTTTTCAGTTGTGTGCTTCTTCGACTGTATTTCAGCTTTATAGGTATCACCTCTTTCTCACTCCCTCTCTATTTCTCTGAACTGCAACTTCACTAAAACTGCCAAAACAAAAACCGCTTTACCTGCATAATTCTTAATTATTGCCAGAGCTCTCTCAGACTTTCTGTCATCAGCAACTCAACAGATACCCTACTGTCAAAGTAACTTTTTTTTATACCTCAACTGAACCTTGTAAAAGAAAACGGATATCTTTAAACCGTCCAATCATTCCAAAAATACAGTAAGTGGGAACATATGTAAACCTATCATGTCAATTTAGAATCGCAAACACAGCATCCAGTTTTCCCTACCAACGTAATTACTATTATTTGCTCCCTCCTTCCCAGTACACGCTTAACCTCTCTTGGACCCAAAAATATTTTCATTCTATGGTGCATTTTTTACTACAGGTTCTATGTTTAAGGTTCTTCTATTCCTGCTCCCTCGCCAAGAGGAAAGAACGAAATAACATAATCTAATCTCCATTTTACACAAAACGCAAATTTATTTAGGCAAAAAGTATCGTATCTATCATGGCAATCGCAGATGGGCGTCACAGAGAAGTAAGTTAAATGTTAGGCAGTATGACCTTAGATTTTCTCTGAACCTGTTCTTTCTCTTCTCATGAGTCCCAAATGCCAAAATACATAAAGTGTAATCTATTTTCATTCTTCTTTATAAATAATTGTATACAACCAATCAAAACAGCAATTCAAGCATAGCCTTATCCTGTTCAAAAATCTGAAAAAGCAACTCCTAAGAAATACGTAAACAAAAGAAAAAATCTGTTTGATTAAAGCTCAACGTATTGTGAGCATGATCAATAACCTACTTCACACATGGAAATACCAAAGACAAGAAAGGATAATTATGTAAATAAGTGAGTGAATGAATAAATTGTCTAAAGGTTTCGCCCATAAACGATGCACCAATATAAGCGCACATCACTCAGCGTTTGACAGGAAACGCACTTTTCACCACCAAAAACCTCATTATCATCTCTTTACCAAACTTATTACGAAAATGTGTCCGTAACTTGCTCAAGTAGTTGACGAAAAGTCTCTCGCCTCAACCTCAACCCCAAAACCCTCCCCTCCCCCCTCTCTCTCTCTTCATTACACGTTTGTCTTTTATTTCTTGTTTAAACATGATAGATTAGAATCCACGGTTTAGATAAGCTGCTCTCTCTCTCTTTCTCTCCCAGATTTTTGGTGAAAATCCGATAACTGCCTTGAACCAAGGCACCGCCAACCCTTCCCCCCATCCTTACTCAACACACAAAGAGGTTCTTGTCAACATTCTTCAGTGTGCCTTCGCTTATTTTGAGATTATTGGGATATATATCATGACTGCTTGGAATAAAGTCGCGATATTAGGTTCCTAGTCTTTTTTACAAAGGATCTTTTTCTTCTTCTATTTATTTTCTTCTTAAAATTTTAGAAATCTATAATAAAAATGTGAGAAAATTAACTTCATATAATGGATCATTATTTCCTTTTAGCTACTTTACAACTTAGGGAAATTATTATTCAATAACGTTATGATGGCCATAACAGCCTCATTTAAGAAAATTTAAGAGCATATACAAATAAAATATAAATAAGCACTAAATTAATGATACCAATTACACTATCAATGATAATCTATTATTGCGGTCTTCGAGTAAAGATAATTTCAAAACGCATCAACCAAAATTCAAATAATAAAATGTGACCCATGTTTTTATGCATTATTAAACGCAGACAAAATAGATTGCGTTCAGTGAAATCAAGCAACGAAACTAAGACATTTTGTTTATCTATTCCTTTGTGTTTATGTCCTTTAGCCAAATTTGTCATAATGATTAACCGCTTTTTCCTCTATCTCGGTCATGTTTGCCAACATTAACCGTTTTTCCTTATTTGACAATCCTCCTTACCTTTTATTCTGGCACTCTTATTAATCTTCGTCACAGATTTTAACCTTTGTTTTTCTGTTTCTTCTTTCATTTGTCATCTTTACCAATCCACATTTCATTCTATTTTGTTATCTTGGCCCTACTTTCATTTGTCATCTTTACCAATCCACATTTCATTCTGCTGTGTTATCTTGTCCTTCTTAATTTCTACTTTTTTCATGGTTATTAATCTACTTTTTTTTATTTTCCATATAAATTAATACTGATTTTCCTCAATTCCACTTAGCCCCATTAATCTCCCTTTTCCTAAATCTTGGCTTTTTTGTTGTTAATCCCCTTTTCCCTCTATTGAATTTCTTCCTTCATTTTATGTTTCATAATAATTAATATTCCTTACAATTGATTTTTGTTACCTCTAAATAAAAACTTTCGCAGTCTCTATCAATCCTCCTTTACTCTTATTTGCTTCGTTTACACTGACCTTTTTTGTCATCTTTACTTATCGTCCTTTTTCACTATTTTGTCTTGTTTTCTAACATGCGTTGAAGAACAAAGCCTTGATTTGGGTTCGATTTTTCCTGTGGGAGCTTGTGGGTCCCCATTATTGTAGAATCGGGGAGTAACCAGAGACCCTTTTATGTAGGGTGACCTACGTCTCGTTAGCCTCAGACGGTAGTTGGGGTGGGGGCCCACTAACGAGCATGGGAAACGTCTAGTTTTACGGGAAAAGGACTTTTCAAGCCTCGTAATAAGTCTTTTGAGACTTGAAAGGCCGTTCTCCGTCACTCCCCTTTTCTCTTCCCCCCACCCTTCCTCGTTCTTTCTTTCTTTTTTAAATCTGGATCAAAGATAAGAGACATTGTTAATGGGACGGCCATTCTTCCGTGGTGGGAATGAATCGAAGGTGAAAAATGTCGGCCAAATTTCTCTCCGAAGAAAAATCACATGATTCGTGATCATTCTGTCGAATGTTATTCGAAGTCGGAGCAGTGGGACGTGAAAATTTAATTACCGTTTTAATCCAGGAGAAATTAATCAAAGGTCTTTGTACAATTAAATCTTACGACAGGGATATTAATTGAAAGTATGAATTCACAGTATCAAATTTTACGAGAGGGGATATTAATTGAATGTGAGGTTACTATCAGGAGCATCCTAAGAGCATAACTGCATCATAATCCTGCTAGGGTTTCAATAGAAAAATTCTTTCAAGACTAGAAACGGCACTTTTTGTGGTTAATAATTCATACTCAAGTAACGTGTGTGAACGAAAATGTGTATAAATCCTACCATAATTATACATAAAATCAGTAAAGTAACTTCGGTTGTTAATTCTAACTTGATTTATTTAATAAAGAATAATTGATCAAGTTTTCATAGGTACAAAACTCTTAAGCAATAACGGCATTAGTTAAACTAAAAAAGAAAGAAAATTTCCCCAAGATATCACATAAAGCAGATTAACGGCAGGTGTTGGTTCAGTTGTAAACTGTAAGCGCCAATGCATAAATCTTACAACGAAAAATGCAAAGTGTATCAGTGATAATTATTTCTGATTGATTGAGTTCTTTCAAGTTAGTTTCCAAGCTAGAAAACTGATGTTAATGTCATTGTATAGCGGAAAATTTTCAATTTCTCGCAGGAAGTAAAATGCAATACCTAAACAAAAGGTAATAAATATAATTAAAAACTAAGCCACCAGTCTGAATGAGATTTAATACAAATCCTGCGAGAGTAAGATACATCAGGGGAGTGCCTGCTCAGTTTTAATAACCAAACTCAAGGCTAATCATGAGTCCCAGTCGGTGGACCATCAGTACTTCCTGAAATACGAGACTTGTGGGTAGCTTCATTTATAAGTTACTCACAACCAATTCAGAGGCCAATTCAAAAGTTCTTAGGCCACGACAATTAGCATGAGAAACAGAATCCAACCATCCTGTAGAGAAGACAAGGAAAACGCCAACAAATATAAAAGAGGCCTGACCATCATCCTCTTTTATCTTAGCTGTTATGATGAAAGGACGGCAATAATTAATATCCGCTAAGTCTGGACTGCAATATGTAGATGGAACACAAATAAAAGGTAACTCTTGTTGTACAACGAATTTTACCCATTTGAATGCAAACATCGAATTTTATATATATTTGAATATAAATATATATATATATATATAAATTAATTATATATATATATATGTACATATATATATATATATATATATATATATATATATATATATATATATATATATATATATATATATATATATATCTTCTTCTCCACGCAAATTGATTGCACCGCCATCATAACTGTAAGTTATTGTCAATATTACTCAGCCTTGAAAGTCACTACCATCGTTTGTCATAATTACATCAGTTATTAGGAAAATAACGTTATCCAAACTAATTGCGTAACAATTTTGGTCATCTAATTTCGAAGCAATACATCTTGCCTCGCAGATACCACTGACTAGACGGACAGACCATTCTGTCTGCTGTCAAATAAAATTTTATATATATATATATATATATATATATATATATATATATATATATATATATATATATAAAACTATAAATATATTATATATATGAATAAATCTTATTTCATAAACGAGGAAATATTTTTTCCATCTAGTCAGTGTTATCTGCGAGGCAGGATGTATTGCTTCGAATTTACTTGAACAAAATTATCACGCAATTAGTTTAGATAACGTTATTTTCCTAATAACTGATGTAATTATGACATAAACGATGGCAGTGACTTCTAAGGCTGAGTAATATTGACAATAACTTACAGTTACGATGATGGTGCAATTAATGTGCAGGGAGATACTATTTATGTTCTTGATACAGATGGATCGCAGGTATTAGTGATGATGATGACGATGATGATGATGATGATATCAATATTTCACAGGACGTGTAACCACTGCTGGACGCGAGCAACAGTTAATTATTCCGCACACTACCTTTCTTCACATGAAGCATACCGTCTTCTTAACACTGAAAGTGTATTCTCTCTTCTTTACATTGCTAACATTAACAAAATCTTCAACTGACATTACCCCAAGTTCTTGATAGAACCTCGATTCAACACCCCCTCCCCTCCCTTCTCTGACCTTTTTGAAACGTTTACAGTTCAATGAACCACTATCTTGTCCCCTTTCAATGACATGGAAAAGGTATTCATACTTGCAATAATAACATCAGCTTTTTATAACGCTGACATCTTTCCTTAGGTCGCCAATACCTCCGATCCCACTTTCACTTGGAACGACCCACTACAAGGTAGGAAGGGACTTGCATATGTCTGCTGACATTGCCAAAACTAGGTGTTAGATGTTTGGTAACTTGGCCCGAATATTGAAAGACCAGATGATCCTATATTTACGAGAGGGAAGGGTGTTGGGCAAGAGGCAGTTGAGATGAAGATACGTGGAACTGCACGATAAATTAGCCTTTCTTTTATTTGGTGGTAGGGGTGGGCGATATCGAAGTGGGTTTTTGGGAGTATCGCGTAGTTTCTTTGCAAGCAATGATGTGACAAAATGACATTTTCGGTTGGAATCTTCTGAGAGGCATAAAGGTCTTGAAGAAATTACTAGCGCTGTGGGTGCTAATATCAAAGATTTTATTACATTTTGAAGGATGTAATGGCGTATAGTGCATTTCAGTAATAAATACATTTATTAAAAGCAGCATAGCATGGAATAACAAAGGATTACGTAAGCTTTCAGGACGAGATCTCCGATATGAGTGAAGTTTCAATGAGGGACTGTGGGATTTTATAAGCCTGATGAGATAGTTCGAAATGGTAAGGTCTAGAATACCTTGGAACCGGTATGGCTCTAACTTGGTTTTAAACAACAATGAACATCTCTACCCACATCCCCCATATGACCAGTTACGGGTAATAATGAGTACTGCCAATATTTTTATATTACACGAGAACTGACATTAACTGGGTCACGTCTGATCACAAAATTACTACTTGGGTCCGTGCAGCTCTTCATTTACACCTTGCTATCGGAATTTCAATTTCGGAGGTCCATAACGACAAGCTGCATGATTCCTTTTATGCTTTTTCACAAAAGCTGAATTTCAGCTAGGTTAACTTGACGACACTGGCAAAACACAAAAAATACAAATGAAATAAATACTAACACGTTGATAACATTGTATTCAATGTTAATTTTCCCATCACTATACGACAGCAAGCTAAATTACAAACTTCCTGAACAACGCAGCAGATGGCCTGTACTATTTGACCAGCCCTGTAGTGTTCATTACCATATGCATTCTTTTTCTTAGGGCAAGAAAATTGAGAGCGCAGATCTCATTTCAGATATTTCCTTAACTATTTAATAATGCTAATAATTTCCGACATATATTTAATTATCATGAATACCATTTCAGTTGTAAATCGTGTTTATCACACCACTTGCATCAGCATCAGTGATTAGTAGTTAGTATAATAAATCAAGAAGTTCGCAACTCATAATTTCGATCCACGGCTCAAAATCATTTCAGCTTTATCCCATCTACAGCTCAAAATCATTTAAGCTTTTATTCAATTTAAGTTAAGATATGGATATGATGCTGCGAAATACCTACGAAGTCACCTTAGACATGAATAATTTTTGGGCTACACGAGTGTAAAGTATTACATTCGTCTAGACAAGTATAAGATATCAAGTAAGTGATAATGGTCACTGCTTTACATACAATTTTAACTTTATATACGTATCATAAATGGTGGAACGACTACTTTACATACAATTTTAACTTTATATACGTATCATAAATGGTGGAACGACTACTTTAATATATATATATATATATATATATATATATATATATATATATATATATATATATATATATATATATATACACACATATATATATATATATATATGTGTGTATATATATATATATATATATATATATATATATAATATATATATATATATATATATATATATATATATATATATATATATATATAATATATATATATGTATATTACACATAACATCACCGACAACGCTTTCCCATATCTTAGAACCGTCCCATTTGCCTCATGAGGATGAATTATAACTCGAGAAGCGTGAGAGTCTCCATGTAAAATATGACCATGATATTTAAGGAACTTGCGATATTTCACCAAACGCGACCGTCTCAGAACCGTGTTTTCTTTGGACTTGTTCGAAATAATTTATTGGGAACTCTAAGGCATTTGTAGCAGACCAACTGTGAACTATACAAGTCACAACGCCACAGCAAAGAATTATGCAGGTGGCGAAATCTTAAATCTTAATTCTCTCCAGATAGCAGGAGCCAAAATTATATATAAATCTTAGTGTCATTCAACCAAGCAACAGACTGCAAATAACTTTTATTCTTTACAAATGCCTCAACTGTAAACAATGTTGTCAGGTTTTATGAATTTCTTCAAAATATATATATATATATATATATATATATATATATATATATATATATATATATATATATATATATATCTTATCTTATATATATATATATATATATATATATATATATATATATATATATATATATATATATATATATATATATATATATATATATATATATATATATATATATACACACACACACACTAACATTATTAACGTATAATAAACCCGTAAAGTTTATTTACCACATTAAGTTAAAATGGAAGGGGAAGGGGAAGGGAGAGGGAGTACGGGTTTGAAACCTACCCTATTATCAAATTTTGTCTGGATCGGTCAAGCACCCGTACTCCTGCTCCCTTCCCCTTCCTCCTTCCTTTGTAACTTATGTGATAAATAAACTTAACGGGCTTATTATATCTCATTTTACGTACTCGAGACCAGTGAAATATATTATTGAAAATGCTTTTCAGTCACCACAGTAATACCTGGATAGAAAGGAAAGACAGCACATTAATATCTGGATAAAAGGGACAGTCACCACCGTATTACCTGGATAAAAGGGTCAGATAGCACAGTAATACCTGGTTAAAGGTAACACACAGAACAGTAATACGTAGATAAATGGGACAGTCACCTCAGTAATACCTGGGTAAATGAGACAATCACCACAGTAAAAACTGGTTAAAGGGGACAGACAGCATAGTAATACCTGGATAAAAGGGACAGTCACCACAATCACACCTGGATAAAAGGGACAAACAGCACAGTAATACCTGGTTAAAGGTGAACAGGCAGCACAGTCAAACCTGGATAAAAGAGACAGGCACCACAGTAACACCTGGATAAGGGGAACAGACAACATAGTAATAACTGGATAAAAGGGACAGTCATCACAGTCATATCTGGATAAGAGAGACAGTCACCACAGCATTCCCCGGATAAAAGGGACAGACAGTACAGTAATACCTGGTTAAAAGGGACAGACAGCAGAGTAATACCTGGTTAAAGGGCACAGACAGCAGAATAATACCTGGTTATAGGGGACAGACAATATAGTAATACCAGGATAAAGGGGACAGTCACCATAGCAGGTGTCAGGCAGCACAGTAATATCTGGATAGAAGGAACAGGATAAATGGGACATGCATCACAGTAATAACTGGTTAAGGGGAACACACAGTATAGTGGTACCTGGATAAAAGGGACAGTCACCACAGTAATACCTGGATAAAACGGGACAGACAGTACAATGATATATGGATAAAAGGGACAGTCACCACAAAAATATCTGGATAAAAGGGACATTCACCACAGTAATAACTGGATAAAAGGGGCAGACAATACAGTAATGCCCAGACAAAAGGGACAGTCACAACGGTAACACCTGGATAAAAGGGACAGACAGGACAGTAATACCTGGATAAAAGGGAATCACCACAGTAATACCTGGATAAAAGGGACATTTACCACAGTAACACCTGGATAAGCGGGACAGACAGCACAGTAACAATTGGGTAAAAGGGACAGTCACCACAGTAATATCTGGACAAAAGGGACAGTCACCACAATAATACCTAGATAAAAGGGACAAACAGCACAGTAATACCTCATTAAAAGGGAGAGACAGCACAGTAATACCTGGTTAAATGGGTCAGACAGCATAGTAATACCCGGTGAATTGGACAGTCGCCACAGTTATACCCGGATAAAAGGGACAGTCACCACAGTAATACATGGATAAAAGAGACAGGCAGTACAGTAATATCTGGATAAAAGGGGCAGCCACCAAAGTAATACCTGGATAAAAGGGACAGACAGCACAGTAATATCTGGATAAAAGGGACAGTCACCACAGTAATATCTGGTTAAGAGGGACAATCACCACAGTAATACCTGGATAATGGAGACAGACAGCATGGTAATATCTGGATAAAAGGGACAGTCACCACAGTAATACCTGGGTAAAGGGGACAGGCAGCACAGTAATATCTGGATAAATGGGACAGTCACCACAGCAATATCTGGATGGAAGGCACAGACAGCACAGTAATACCTGGTTATAGGTGTCAGGCAGCACAGTAATACCTGTATAAAAGGAACAGTCACCACAGTAATAACTGGTTAAAAAGGACAGACAGTACAGTAATACCTGGTTAAAAAGGAGAGTCACCACAGTAATACCTGGTTAAAAGGGACAGACAGTATAGTAATACCTGGATAAGAGTGACAGGCAGCACAGTAATACCTAGTTAAAAGGGACAGTCACAACAGTAATAACTGGCTAAAAGGGACAGACAGTATTGTAATAGATGGTTAAAAGGGACAGTCACAACTGTAATAACTGGTTAAAAGTTACACAGTACAGTAATAGCTGGTTAAAAGGGACAATCCACACAATAAAAACTTGCTAAAAGGGACAGCCAGTACAGTAATACCTGGATAAAAGGGACAGTCACCACAGTAACAACTGGATAAAAGGGACAGACAATACAGTAATACCTGGTTAAAAGGGACAGACAGCAAGGTAATACCTGGTTATATTAAAGGGACAGACAGCATAGTAATGCCTGGATAAAAGGGACAGTTACCACAGTAATACCTGGATAAAAGGGACAGACAGCACTGTAATACCTAGACAAACAGGATAGTCACCACAGTAATGTCTAGATAAAAGGGACAGTCACCACAGTAATACCTGGATAAAAGGGACAGTCACCACAGTAACAGCTGGATAAAAAGGGGCAGACAATACATTAAAACCTGGTTAAAAGGGACAGACAGCACAGTAATACCTGGTTAAAGGGGACAGGCAGCATAGTAATGCCTGGATAAAAAGGAGTTACCACAGTAATACCTGGATAAAAGGGACAGATAGAACTGTAATACCTATAGTAGATAAAAGAGACAGTCACCACAGTAATGTCTAGATAAAAGGGGACAGACAGTACAGTAATTACTGGACGAAAGGGGCAGTCACCACATTAATACTTGTCAGTTCACCCATGATTGTTGGAACTGTTAGCGTTCGCATGAAAAAAAGTAGAACTGACAGTCGGACCGTCAACACAAATCCCTTTCTTATTCCCCCTCCTCTGCCCCTTTCCCCTTTCCCACCCCCTACATGTAAACTGTCATTCAAAATTTTCCCGGGCAGCGGAGGGTTGTTCAGCTAGTTTATATATATGTTTGTGTGTGTGTGTGCACCTGTTTGTATGATACACACACGTTCTGCAATAAAAACTTTTTATGTCAATTTGCAATCTAATCCTGAAGTCGCCGCCGATAGGTGGGGAAACGGTCTGTTGATTATATTAAGTAAATGGAAAGAAGCAGGAATAATTCTTCCCTATTCCTGAGATACTTGCCTGACGAGAAGAGTAGTACAGACTGATTCAAAGTCTAGATAAAAAAATAGCCTCTGCAAAAACGCCATTGATTTCAATACGAATTGCAAGAGAAAATATGCCCAAATAGCATATATATATATATATATATATATATATATATATATATATATATATATATATATATATATATATATAATTTATGTATCTGAATCGTGGATGAACGCCCTTTGCTGGAGACTAAAAAAAAATTGCCGCTTAATACAAACAGGTATAATGGTCTTCAGTAGCAGCGTTGAACCCACCTGTATCATACCTATAAGGTTTTCCTTTACCAATACCCCAGCACCTCCCCAATCAAACTTTTTGTCTTTCTCTCCTCCTTTCTTCTAGCATATCCGAATCATTCATTCTTTTCGACAACCTACAGTTCTCTACTCTCTCCACAAAACCGAATCGTGTACACACATTATAGATTTTTAATATATATATATATATATATATATATATATATATATATATATTCACAAACATTAAGCTGCAAATGTCCTTTAATAGCCAATTCGCTCAACCTCAGGAATATCAGCAGCGGAGTGTTATAACCGATAAGCGATTCGGTACCTGGGTGAGTCGAACGCCCGACAGTGCGAATCAGTGACTTTCAGGGTTACCCCAAAATTGTTAATCTGCAATCAATCATCGGCGATATTCCCGAAGTAGAGCGAACTGGATATTGAAAGACATTTAAAGCTTAATATTTGTGAATACAAAAAAAGTCACATAACAAATATGATAAAAATTATATATATATATATATATATATATATATATATATATATATATATATATATATATATATATATATATATATATATATATATATAAACACACACACATATATATATATATATATATATATATATATAATATATATATATATATATATATATATATATATATATATATATATATATATATATATATATATATATATATATATATATATATATATATATATATATACACAGTATATGTATCTACGGTATATATATACATATGCCTAAGAATTTAACTAGAATACCTTACATGAATAAAATCACAATATCTATTTGAAACCGGGGATAGATATATGCAAAAAAAGGAGAGAGAGAGAGAGAGAGAGAGAGAGAGAGAGAGAGAGAGAGAGAGAGAGAGAGAGAGAGATCATAAACCCTAGCGCGTACGAGAAAAAGGATCCCACTGATGAAAGGTTGCGTCATCAGTTGCTGCACACTAATAAAAGCAGCAATAACAGCAGAAGCAACAGCGGCCCACCGCTGGCAGCTCTATCATCAAAAACAGTATTGTATGACAAAGCTAATTTCGCTTTATAACGGCACATGATATAAAGGCGCAATTTACTCGTCACGACTACAGCTCTATTTTTGATTAACGTATATTGTAATTTTCTCTTGTCTAACATTTGCACTGTTTCGCGAATTAAAACGACATTCTTTCGGTACGTAAAAACGGCCCAGAACTGAGCTTTTATTTCGCCTTCCTTTCATACTATTTTACACATGGTTTATAATTATTTCCCAAACTCAGTGCTGAATACATAAAACAGGCCAACTCCACGAGGGAAAAATAAAAGAATAAAATTTAGTTCATCACAGCCTATATAATTCATTCATATATATATATATATATATATATATATATATATATATATATATATATATATATATATATATATATATATATATATATATATAAAATATATATATATATATATATATGTGTATATATATATATATATATATATATATATATATATATATATATATATATATATATATATATAATATATATTCATACATTCATCCACCCTCACCCATGTCCTCTTTGGTTAAATGAAGCCAATAAACCAACCCGCAACCTTCTGAACAAACGGAACACAGAAACCATGACATTAAACCCTTCCCACTGAGGTAGCATCGATTGCCTTTGGTGCTGTGAGGCCAGTTTAATCATTCAATCAATCAATCAAGCAGAGAATCCCAACATGTTCTCAATAATCTAGCATCTCGCCAAAAAGAGACATTTGTCACGTTACTTGTTTTAGGTAGCGAACGCTGGAATTCGTGTTGATTTTTGGTCTAATAATTGATTACTTCGAGCAATGACTTATTTACTAGAATGAATTTTGTTTACTCTTTTCTTATCGAAAGACGCACACAATCACCTTTGTTTGGAGAATCTTAGAGAGCAGTTCGATGCAAAACGTGTTAATACGTAATTTAACTGGGCCACTGAGCTCATTTATTTAGCTCTGACAGGGCTGAATTGACTGTAAAAGGACAATAAACAAGTTATATTGACATGTTATGAATCCCACTTTTATAAATTTTGGACACTAAATTAGAATTTGTCGTTTGATTTACTTTTATAGCAGGTGGTTTTCGTCATCTGCAGATCAGCGATGAACATGTTTCATGTAGATTCCTCTGACTATAGGACTTTGGTTAGCAAATATTATGCGCTGATTATTTTGATTGTAGTTCTGTTAGTTTAGTTTATCAAGACTTTATCTCACTCTGACATGTGACTGATGAGACTGCGTTCTCCTGTCCTTTTGAATCAACATAATTACTTTACATTACTTTAAAACATAGGATGGAGATTAGTTGCTTTCACAGACTTTCGTTTATAAAATGTATTGTTGCTTTCTCTTTCGGAGTAGAATGGAATATAATATTTATGCCAAAGGCCAAGCGCTGAAAGGGAAATTGAGAGTAAAAAGGTTTTAAAAGTTTAACAGGAGGAAAACCTCGCAGTTGAAGTATAAAACGATTGTTAGGAGAAGTTGGAAAGTAACATGGAAGAAAAGGAATATGAACGGAGGTACAATAAAAGGAATGCAAGGGGTTGCAATTATGGGCTGAAGGGACGCTGGAAAGAACCTTAAGCAATGCGTATTTTCTTGTTTCTCTTTCACAACAAAAAATTAAAACGATACACAATTGGAAAAAAGGCTGATTTAACTTTCGAAGTGACAAGTGCACTCCCTCTTTAAACTGTCGAATATCTCTTGTTTTTCATGTCGACTTGGACTATTACAAGGCGTGCATTCTAAAACGAGAAAAGTTGCCCCTTAGGAAACAAAACACAAACATTACAGAAGCATCTGCACTTTCGCATAAACTATAGCCACAAGAAATGTTATCAGATGTTATAATAACCTTTTTTCCATTTCTTTCATCTTTATACCAGTGTTAGCTTTTCAGTTTAGCGAACTCGGCCTGGTGTGAGACCACTAGTCAATGAAGTGGAGATTTGTCTGGAAGAACCCCAAAAGGATATCAGTGAATCATTAAAACTGCGAGTTAACTGAATTGAAATAATCGTTTTTCAATGAAAAAAAAATTCATAAATCACAAAAAAATATTATTAATGAAGGCTACAAGAAAAAGACATGCATAAGAATTCTAGAAAATGAGGCCATTTACAGGTAAAACGACTAGAAACGAGACCGTAGCGTAAAACTGATACAAACATTAAATAAAATTACTTCAACATAATTTGGCATACGCAAAATACAGTAAATAACTATTACAAATTAAAATTACTCTTACATGAATACAATAAAGGACCATGGGAAGTCACACTGGCTTTTGAAAATAAAATATGTAACCAGCCAAAGTAAAATATAATTCATTGTAACAAAATTCAATGAAAGACCCAGCAACGTTACAAAAGCAGTTAATGCAAGGAATAACCCCTCAAAAAGAAGATAATGAAGCTAAAAATTTTCGAGATGAGACCTTCATCGTTTTTTACAAAATAAAAAGAAATCTGTAAGGGTAGTTTATGCCGTTAAAACGAAACTACGCCAGTGCTAGCTCGATCAACCACTTTTAAATCTGAATCTTTAGGAAGACGTCTTTTTTTAAATTTCTTGCGTAATGCTTAAATTAAAACCTTTGTTTTACTCATAAATGTTTTAAATGGGCTATGCCTGACATAACAGGTATCTTTTTTTATGTAAACCTTATATTAAATCAATTTATATACATATGTATATATATGATTATATATATATATATATATATATATATATATATTATATATATATATATATATATATATACATACATATATATACACATACATACATAATATAGTATATACATATGTATATATATAGACATAGTATATATATATTATATAATCTATATGTACATGTACATATGTATATATTTTATGTATATATATATATATATATATATATATATATATATAAATAGAGAGAGAGAGAGAGAGAGAGAGAGAGAGAGAGAGAGAGAGAGAGAGAGAGAGAGAGAGAGTCTACTGGTTACTTTTTACCAGATTCGCATGTAGCCTACTTGTAATAGACGACTTCGTGACCTCGCGCTGATAATCGGGATGTGGATTCGAATCCAGCTGCCGGATATCAGAATTTACTTCATATTTCTTGCATATGGATCTAAGGTTTTGTAGTGACAAGCGCATCGAGAAGTTAAGGGGGCACTTGAGTCAGAGGAGAGGAAATACAGATAGGTGGTAACAACGAGGCACAACAAGAAGCTGCTCATTCTTCATGGGGGCCCCGTGAGAAGCGAGCAACACAAAGATGTCTTGTCAACCTGGCTGGAATCGACCTGCCCCCAACCAAAGGTCCCTCCTGAACCTGGGTCTACAGTGCCACCTTGTCAGGAAAACACACTTCGAAGCCATGAGAACAGAAACGGAGGCCCTTGTAGATCGACTTTTACAACTCCGGGATGATGGTAAGCTAGAACTAACACCTACTGTCACTGATGAACTTGGAGAAACAGGGCGGCAAAGAGGACATTTCCGAAGCCAGGTAATCACTAAGGAAATGAGGGAAGCCGCTAAAGAACTACGTAGCGACCCAGACATCATCATACGAAAAGGTGACAAATCATCGGTCCACTCAGTGACGAAGAAAAGTGATTATCTTTAAAAATGGACAGGTTCCTCCTGGACACTTTCAAATTGCAACATTTAACAAAGGACCCCACCGAGAACCTCAAAAGAAAATGTCAAGGTTTGTGACTAGGGGCAACAATCAACAAGACGTCGTAAAATTCCCTAAGGCGAAAGGAGATTATGGGCCCGGTTACTGGTACGGGGCAGTGAAAACCCATAAGGCAGGCAACCCTCCTAAGGCCCATCATCTCTCAGATGACATCCCCAACCTATAGGATAGCGAAGGTCCTGAATGATTTGCTGGTACCTTACATAGCCGGCGCATATTCACTGAAATCAGCGGTGGAGTTAATGACCTCCTGCATGAAAAATGACCAGAACACAACATTGCCTCACTCGACGTTGAAAGTTTATTTACGAATGTTCCTGTCGAAGAAACGATCAGCATCATCCTTGATCGTGTATACAGGTCCGACAAGAGCCCGCTGCCGATTTCCGAAGATGTCCTCCGAGATATGGTGAAGGTCAGCGCTACGGAGGCCCCTTTCCTCTCATCGGGGGGAATTATTTCGACAAGTAGACAGAGTCGCCATGGGATCCCCACTATGGGACCTTTTTACAAATATGTACATGGCCACCGTCGAAGAAACGCCCTTCCGGGAGCATCAAAAACGTAAGATTTATGGGCGGTACATCGACGACATATTCGTCACAATAAAAGAAACCGACGATGCCAGAACTAGCAGACGCTCTGAAAAGAAACTCGGTGCTCAACTTCACCACAGAGCACAGCCAGCAGAAGACTACCGTTTCTTGGCGTCCCGTCAAAACAACAAGAAGTACAGTTTAAAACGACCGTGTATACAAGAGCAACGAACGCTGGCCGTTGCCTGAACGCAGGAGAAGAATGCCCGGATGCATATAAAAAGTCTGCAGTGCGTATGTCAACAGAGCCTTCACACACAGCACATCATGGAGAGACATGCACAACGAACTTGACAGAATTTGCCAATTGCTGACAAACAATGGCTATGCAGATCAAATTACTGAAACTGCAATAAAAAAGAAAATGGATGAACTTTACAAACCCAACACGACAACGAAAAAGGAGTCTGATTATTTACCATCGTCTACATTATGGGTCTGCATACAAGGAGGAATGCCGCACACTACGTGAGATAGTAAACAGAGGCGTAACCCCAAAAGCCCTTACCACAAAATAAGCCTCAGAATATATAGTAAGCCTAACCTTGTAGCACCCCTAATAATGAAGAACAGCACCGCTCCGGGGGGACCGAAGGAGATGTGCACGAACGTAGTTTACCAATTCATTTGTCCAGAGGAGATGTTTAAATCTCACAACCAAAACTACATCGGGCACACTACAACGACCCTTCGGAGACGTATGCTGGCCCACAGAAATCAAGGGGCCATTCATCAACATTATACAAATGTTCACGGAGGGAAGCCATCTCTACAAGAACTGATAGACGGCACCCAGGTCGGACACAGAAAGGATAACTAGGTCGCCTCTTAATACCCGAAGCCGTAAGCATAGCTACCCAGAAACTGACCCTGAATATTCAAAAAGAATTGGACCATATACTCCCCTCCAGCAGGAAAAGGAATGCGCGAGCCAACAGGAACCAGACAGTACGCCTCCAACCACCGGGCACATCGCGCCCCTTAGGGGACAAAAGAGCGCTTTACATGTTATAAATTTTATTTATTTTTGTACCATATTTTCTGTATTTGCAAACTAACATTTAAGACTTTACTAAATTTTAAACACAAATTTTAGGAAACACTAGCACATGGTATTATATTTTGAATATTTATTTAACCACATGTTTAAACTTACATGTTTGTTGTCATACATGTTCTTTGTACCCAAAACAACGCCCTGAAATGATTAAGCTGTTAATCCCTTGACCAACCAGTACCCAGACCTCATGATATAAATAGGTCGAAAGGCCGGATTGTAATTCAGTAGTCGCTTGATAATGCCATAAAAGCGAAACAGCTGTAGTGACAAAATCAATAAATGGAAGGAAGTTCTGCTTATTTTTCACCAGGAATTGACGAACGAGAATCGGAAGAAACTCCGACGGTATGAAGATACCTGCAAGAAACTTATTGATGCCACTATGGTAATTGCTTTTAACGAAAATTACACACACACACACGCGCGCGTGCGTATATACAGTATATATATATATATATATATATATATATATATATATATATATATATATATATATATATATATATATATATATATATATATATATATATATATATATATATATATATATATATATATATATATATAATCATTCACATTTCCCCTTATGAAGGTGATAGCGGAAGACGAGTATAACTTTTATGCAAGTCTTTAGGAGTGAGGTTGCTGGCCTTGAATGCAGCAGATGCTGGTACTGTTTGCAGCTGGCTGGACTGGTAGGCAATAGTCCATGAGCAATCCACAGACCTATCAAACGTGAGAAGAGCGTCGTACAGCTAAGCCACGGTGCCCACATTGGCTTCAGATAGCTCCAAAGGGTAATAACTTTGGCTTTCAGCCACATTAACATCCAAAACATTTGAGTAGCACCTTTACACAGATTATTTCAATTAGAGAAAGTATTACTAAACATAATGTCAGTAGGATACCCGATGCAAAAGTTCGACTAGGCAAGATAATGATGTTGATTGTTATTGCCACTGTGTTGATAATAAATATTTACAAAAACAGCGTATAAAAATATCAATAAAATGTAGAAAGGGTGATACATTTGGCACATGTCTTTTAGTATAAGTTCAAAAGGGAAAAAAAGATTCAGGGAGTGCATATCACGTGAGTCGTTTCAAATCCGTTGCATGATCAACGAAATATTTTTAAAGCCAGTTGCAACAATCGGAGGAGAGAGAGAGAGAGGCGGGGTGGAGGGTATTGGTTTGTCCTCGGATGAGAGGACCAAATGTCCCCTTTTGCGAAAAAAAAAAAAAAAAAATCCCAGTCAGTAGTTAGCGACCTTGCTACATGGTCTTCAACGATACAACTTACTCGTGACTAATTTTTTCTCAGAAGTATGCTGAAAAATCATCACTCATAAAAATCAATCGTAGCGTCAAAATAAGAAAACTTAACTATATCTGGAGACAAGTATAAGCTAAACGAATAAGTTATAGTCAATACAAACCTGTATGTATTCGAAGGTATATGATAGAGGAGGATAATGATAACCATATACTCTTCAAACATTTGTAGTCAACAACATGCACACCTTGCACTGGTTCATAATTTTTTCATCGTTATGTCAAGTCTGCAATCTGTAAGGGAGTTCATTAACTTTTCCGCCAATTTCTCGCACCCAACAACTATAGGAAAGACGGCCGGCGAGGGTGCAGTTGTGGGTCCATGGGGAGGGGTGGTTATGGGTACCAATAGATGGCAAGCTGCGAGTTTAGTGGTTGAGGTCGAGGGAATGACTGGGAGCATGGACCTCCTTGACTGGGAGTGTGGTCGCCAGGAGTCCAGGTGTCAGGCAGCGGGTTTCTAAATGGAGATTTAAATTTGAAAAGAACGAATTTGTTATGTAGAACTTCAGCAATATAAGTGATTTTCAGTATATACATACACATACATGCACATATATACAATATATATGCTGTGTATATACATATATATTGCATATCACTGATATTGCTAAAGTGATGAAGAACAAATTGCAGTACGCGCTCCCTAGTTTAACCAGATGCACTGAAACAACCAGACGTCGTTAAAGCGTTCACATCACGCGCAGAAAACGCTCCTGTAGATTGAAAAGGTGTTACACATATATTTATTCAACTGGGTGTTAACGCGGTGCCAGTACTACAGCGCATTAAGTGTCCGTACAGAAGAGCCCTTAATGACCGAAGACCTTCCTTTCTCTCGATGGTTCATCCATCCACCCGCGGGTAGCACGTGATTGGCTGACAATCAACGTTTTCGATATCACTGGCTTATTGTGATAAACATTAAACAATTTCTTCAATAAAATATTTGAATTTTTATATATTCAAAGAACCCTCATCCCTTCTTATATAAATCATAAACATGACAACTTGTATCGACAATATACCAACACCAGCACACGAAAGACTAGCTATTAAACAGTCCAGTCATATCAAACACAAACGAACGATTGAGCTTTCAATAATCATGATATATCTCATTAGTATAGCCAGATACACTTACATGCTCACAAACTGCTTAGATCACAAGATTTCCTTATCATTCAAACTTTATTCTACGTGCAGTTCCATTGCACGAATATAAAAATAACTTCATTATGATACCAAAATTATATCCACGTGCGAAAACTGGAAAAATAATAATCTTTAATACCGTAGACCGCTAGAACACGAAGCATTGGCAAGTGAAGGCTAGGCTAATACTATTGATTCGCCAGATATTTGATTTTACTAGTCTTCTTTAAGCATTTCACATCCAAAAATTACTTTCTTATTGTAGCCTTTATTATTTATTCCATCTAAGTATCGTTCCAATGTCTTAAAAAAAAAAAGACTAGGCTAACCTCTTATGCCTTTTATGTTATCAACACAAAGAGGGGGAATTCAGTGAGCTTGCAAACTTTTCCCCGGTAAGTCTTTTGGCAAAGTACTCCTAAAATTGCCTATTCACTTAAGTATTATAATGGTTTGTATGTTTAAGAAAAATTATGTAAATATTATATCACAATACCATTGCCATGCATCAACTCAGATTTCCCGCCTTCCAACCAATGTTGCAGTATTGTTCTTTTCATCTACCCCAGACGGTCTCATGGACCATAATGTTTCTTGTTCTTTCGATTATTAGCCTTCTCATGTAATTTACAAGCAAGAAATTATTAAAATACTGCTTATTCCCACTCGCTTAGCCGGATGTCTTTTTATTTACCCACAATGAGATAAAACATAATTAATGAAAGCCCATCGTTCGTCTTTGATCTTCCTATATTGTTTGATGCAAATTCGTCTTTCGTGTGCTTGTATTGTTACATTAGTGATACAAATCGGCATGCTGATGACCTATATTAGAAGCGTGAGGGTTCTTCGTGTAAATAAGTATTCTGATGTATTACTGAAGGAATAGTTTGCAAATTTATCACATTAAGCCTACGATATCGGAAACACTGATTTCAGTTATATATACCTAAAACTTTCGTTGGTGAGGGGACACGTGGAATGAAATACGCTATAATTCACGCCAACATAGGTACGATGGGTTTTATCGGACCGAATTCAAATTCATTGACCTCGGTAGGGAATCGAATTTGTGACTGATGTCATGATGTAAGTCAACCACTTCGAGGAGATATTAAAGGCAACCAACTACAGAAAAAAAGTACTTTAAAACAGAACCTTAACATACCTTAATTACGAGGCGAATGTTGTCTAGAATATCCAGTACTTGATAGCAGTAATAACCATCATCACTTCTAATGAAAATAGTTGTTGTACAGTAGTATTTGGTTTCTGTAACCAGCCCGTCAGCATCAACCTAAAGCAATTTTAGAAAAGTTAGTACGAAAAGGGAATAGTTATATCGTATTAACTTGTTAACTATTTATAAAACAATTAGGCCTATCCACTTAGGCCAATGAAATGGACCTGGAAATTAAGGTTACGTCAGACAATGAAATAAACCAATGCTCAAAGTCTAATAAAATCAATAAAATGTTTTTTCAGAAAGGCTCACCTTTATTTGGATGCGAGTTCCAGCGCAATTATTTTTGCAGTGAACGTAACACACCCTTCTAAAATTGGGGATTCAGTGCTATTATGTACTAGGCCTAGGCCTCCATTCTGTTAAACCGCATCAGGGGACTTACACATATATCTGCAACCATTTGATCGTAAACCTGGAAATAAACAAAGATCGTTAAAAATTATATGAAAATATTTATAGTTTGTAAATTATGAGTGTTTACAGTTTAATTGCAGTCTACTCATCCCGCGCATGGAACTTCTAGAGGGGACGGGGAGAATGCAAGAGGACGACCACTACTTTCGCAAGTTTACAGCTCTTATTTCCTCAGATTCCAAGAATTTCTCTATTACTTACGTCTAATAGATAAGCTTTCATCACTCCCGCAAATGGACACTTTGCTTAAAGCTGACCTGAGAGCTGAGGCAGTTTTAAGTGACGTAGAGTAAGCCTAGGCCTACATTCTGTTAAACCGCATCAGAGGACTTGCACATATATCACCAACCACTTGATCGTAAACCTGGAAATAAACAAAGATCGTTAAGAACTATATAAAAATATTTAGAGTTTGTAAATTATGAGTGTTTACAGTTTAATTGCAGTCTACTCATTCCGCGCATGGAACTTCTAGAGAAGGACGAGGAGAGTGCAAGAGGACGACCACTACTTTCGCAAGTTTATAGCTCATATTTCCTCAGATTCCAAGAATTTCTCTATTACTTACGTCTAATAGATAAGCTTTCATCACTCCCGCAAATGGACACTTTGCTTAAAGCTGACCAGAGAGCTGAGGCAGTTTTACGTGACGTTGAGAGTAGGCCTAGGCCTACATTCTGTTAAACCGCATCAGGAGACTTGAACATACAGTATATCAGTAACCACTTGATCGTAAACCTGGAAATAAACAAAGATCGTTAAAAATCATATCAAAATATTAACAGTTTGTAAAGTATAAGTGTTTAAAACAGCGGTCTACTCATCCGGCGTATGGAACTTCTAGCGGGAACCGGGAGAATGCAACAGGACCACCATTTTTCGCAAGTTTACAGCTCTTATTTCCTTTAAAATTCCAAGAATTTCTCTATTACTTACGTCTAATAGATAAGCTTTCTTCACTCCCACGAATGGACACTCTTTGCTTAAAACTGACCTTAGAGCGAACGCAGTTTCACGTGACGTTATGTGTACCGTACATCCCGCCGCCAAGTGACTACCACAACTGAAATCCCGCCAATTTCAAGACAGCACATGCGCAATAGTTGCGGGCCGCCATCAGGACTTCGTGGGTCCTGCCTGCCACTAAAGTTAGGTATACTGTATACAGTACATACTTGCGCAGGTGTAGCTGTACAGTTACCTGTGCAGGCACGCCTGAACATGAATGTGAACAACCCGCACAGGTTTTTTTTTTTTTTTTTTGCCCACGCAGGCGACCTGAGCAAATCGATATCCCTGCGCCGAAACGACTTGCGCAGGCGAACCTGAACGTTAGTGTGGGGACTCTGGGAAGGCCATTTTTTTTTTCGGTTATCTTCCCATCCTAAGGTCGGGTATTCACACTCAGATTTACCTGTCATTTCACCTGCGACCGTTCGACGGATGTGCATCCAAATTAAAAGAGCAGAACTGTCAGTCGGACCGTCAACTCGAGGTCATTGTCCTAAGTTCTCGCCCTGTTTTCGTCGTGGCAATACTTCATGGCAGCAATGGATTCTCCGTTGGTGATGAGGTGGAGCTATATGGACTAGCTGCTGTCGCAGTTTACTTAGTAATAAAAAAAAAAAAAAGCAGAAAAAGCGTAAAATAATATGGTGTAAGGATTGGTTGTCGAAGAGAGATTTATGTTCCCACACAATACTAATGAATGATATTAGATTAGAACCTGGGGACTGGACCATGCAACCTACTTGCACCTACTTCCACTAGTAACACTATTCGTAAAAAGACAGGACACTTGTGTGAAAAAAAATATATAATTCCTTATGAAAGACTCACAGCCACGCTACGGAACTTGGCAACAGGGAGATCATATGAAGATTTAAAGTTTTCGGTTATCATTTCGAAACAAGCTTAAGTGCAATCATCCCCGAGACTTGCAAAGCAATTTGGAAGGCACTGCAGAAGGATTACATGAAGGAAAGATAAAAATCAATAAGAATTTATATTTAATATGACAAAATAAAAACAATCCTTTAGGACTATACTAACAACTGTAATAAATAGATAATTCCTTGGAAAAAGTCAATATAATGATATATGAAATAACAATATGCCGTTTGAACGTGAAACTTATTAATTAGACCTATATGAGTCTTCATTTTTGCCTCTAGGCTGAGCTGCATAAATAAAATAAGAGTAACCGGTTGTGTTTGTATAAACAAATCAGTTAGGTTTACGTTTGGTGTGGAAGAACGTGATCCATTTGGGGATTTATCTGTTATTCTATTGTTAATAGTAAGGGAATTCAAATGAGCTTGAAATAATACGTCTTTGATAAGTTTGCCCGCCAAAACTTGCAGGTCAGGTGTGAGTTTCCTGGGTTTAGCTGGATACGTTTTCCAAGCAACATCAAATTAGTGTGTGGGTTAAGACATCACTAGCACCAAAGGGTAGGGGAGGGGGGAAGGGCTAAATGTCTTGAAGACGTCATCGAAATCTATCAGAGTGAGACTTTTCTTGGGTGATCATATTCCAAAGACTATCGTAACAGATTTAAGCAAAGTTCATATTTTAAATTAGTCGAAAAATTCGAGATGGAATCTGCTGCTGACAAAGAGAGTCCATGTATGTCCACATATGTTATTTCATGGTTGTAAACCTACACAAGCCAGTTTTTAAATGAGAGTAAATATTAAAGATGACGAAGTAACGTAAAACATGAATAGGCCTATTTGCTTCTATTCGTGATGATGCATCACGTGTGCACTTCAGTTTTAAAATGAGAACAAAATATTCACCATCTTGACTGTACAAAATAAACCAGACAGTATATATTAATTTATTGTTAACGTCATCATCTATAATAATAATATCCGAGTGAACCTTGTTTGTCTTCCCCGGGTGACAGTAGGGGAGACATGACACAGCTACCCACCCCCTGCAAACCGGTTCATACACCTCGGGTGGGGGCGGGTAGGTAGGGGAGACATCCACCCTCCTCCTGCAAACCTACCTGCCCGTCCCGTGTGGGGGCGGTGTCGGTAGGGAATCGGGACGGTTGGAGAGAAGGCAGCGCCAACACGCTCGTATGTTAATTAAAGATGAATAGCAGCAAATCCTTCACTGGGCATCTTTTTTAACCGTTACCATTTTTTTTTTTTTTTTTTTTTTTGCTGTTACCAAGTCAATTATTGGCAGAGCATCGTCTGTTGACGCTATAGCTGCTATAGAGAACTGAGTAAAAAAAAAAAAAACTAGCGTTAGTGGTGAAGGAGCACCTGCACAGGTCTGCCTATGAAGGTATACCTGAATGTTAGTGGCGGCCTTACCATTTCTCATGTTGGCCTAATTAACATAATATGTAAGCCACAAAATGTCATGTTTATCCTTTTATTACGTATTTCGTCGTAAGTATAAAATGCTGGCCAAAGTGTGCACATACGGTACACAGATGCAGGAGGCTTAGGCAAATTTTTATTTACGGGGCGATGAACATAAAACGTATTTAAGTTGTAGTTACATTTATTAAAAGATTTTTTAATTATGTATATGAGTTTCCTGTATACCTTTACGCGTTTCTTTGCGTTTTCATAGAGATGAGGGTCAGAATATATTAAAAAAAGTAATGATGGTCACTGAAAACCTACCACTGCAATTATTGGAGTCTTCTGATTCGAGATACGTCAAGAAATTCAATCTTTAATCTATTAAGAATACAAACGTGACAGCAAGCACTTATCCATAAGTTTTTTGTTCTTAACTTCTGATTTCTTACAAGACAAAAAAAAAAATGTGATGGCCCAATCGGTTTGATGCGTTAATATCTTGGAATCAGGAGTTAAACACCATAACACCATTCTTTGAATGTGATGGGAATGTGACCGTTACCTTGTTCTTTGAAGGCAACACTTCGTAAAACAGTTTATTATTCTCTCTCTCTCTCTCTCTCTCTATATATATCTATATATATATATATATATATATATATATATATATATATATATATATATATATATATATGTGTGTGTGTGTGTATGTGTGTGTGTGTGTGTGTGTGTGTAGTGAGAGAGAGAGAGAGAGACTTTTACGCTTTAACTGGGATGGCTCCAGGTGGTGTTTGCCTTCCGGTTTTCAACAAATCTACTGGGTTAAGTCCATCGACTTTCTTCACCCTTGTTACAACCCACCGAAGTTGGCTGACAACCAGTACATACTACGCTTCTTGAATCAACAGATGTAGTACAATGGGATTTAATCAACTACAGCCAAATCAGTCGTCGCCCTTCGGCAATCGAACCCAACTTTTCTCGCTGGTTAGGCAAACATCTGAACACACACACACACCCCCCCGTAGCGGGGTAGCTCCGTCAGTGCATCTCATACGGTGCAACGTAGACATTACTTAAGGGTCTTTGCAGCGTCCCTTTGGCCCCTAGCTGCAACTGCTTTCATTCCTTTTACTGTACCTCCGTTCATATTCTCTTTCTTCCATCTTACTGTCCACCCTCTCCTAACAATTGATTCACAGTGCAACTGCGAGGTTTTCCTCCTGTTGCACTTTTCAAACCTCTACTGTCAATTTCCGTTTCAGCGATGAATGGCCTTAGATGCCCCAGAGCTTGGCATGCATGCCTAAAATCTATAAATCAATCAATCATTAACACACACGCACAAACATTATATATATATATATTATATATATGTGTGTGTGTGTGTGTGTGTGTGTGTGTGTGTGTGTGTGTGTGTATGTGTGTGTGGGTGTGTGTGTGTGTTTGTGTGTTTGTAAACGCCTTTAGACATATCTAGCTACAGGAACAGCTAAATAAGAGAAGCGTAAGAGCCACCCAAATCTGAATACTTGAATACCAGTTCATATCAAATTGATAATACCTAAATCAACTGCAATGTATGCTAAATGGAAAAAAAAAAAAGCGGTTTTGCCTGGACTTCATAATGAGGTGGTCCCGCTTTAAAACCCAACTTTACTCACGGTTTGAAGATGGCTGTCACTGGCAGCACGACCTTAACGTCTGTGTGAGATATGAATGGAGGTTTGAGGGAACCCATCGGTGGCCTCGGCCCAATCTCCATACGTTAACTGGCTGAGTCATCAGCAACCGCTATTTAATTCCAGAGGTCCCAGCTCAGGTGGAGAGGGAGCTTGGGCACTAAAATTTAAACATTCATCCGGTTATTATAAGGTTAAAAAGTCCCTTGCTAAAATAAACTGCTGCTGTATATCTTAGTTTAACCAGACCACTGAGCTGATTAACAGCTCTCCTAGGGCTGGCCCGAAGGATTAGATTTATTTTACGTGGCTAAGAACCAACTGGTTACCTAGCAACGGGACCTACATCTTATTGTGGAATCCGAACCACATTATGACGAGAAATGAATTTCTATCACCAGAAATAAATTCCTCTAATTCTTCAGTGGCTGGTCGGAGAGTCGAACGCTGGGCCAACAGCGTGCTAGCCGAAAGCTCTACCCACCCCTACAATGAAGAAGTTGCTAAAGTAAAGGCTTACCAAAATTTACCAGACTTCGTGACTCGACACAAGGGAAGTTATGAGTTGAACACCTAACGGCTAACCTACCATCTATTCTACAGGAAATTCCTTCACTTGTACTGAGAAAAGTCTATCGAAGTCTCGTATTTGTCGCTTCAAAAAGAATGGCAACCTTATCATTCCTTTTGACGTCTCTAGGGTGAGGCAAGGTCCATATTAGATCTCCCAAATCTCTGAAAAAGTGGACAGTGTGGTAATATCAAATTATTTCCAAATGTAACAAGTAAAATTTTTTATACTGTCTTATTTGTTAAAGTTCCTGCCATTGTTAAAAGTAATTATCCTTTGCTGCGTTGGGAAAGGATATGGAAGAACATTAACAACTCAGTAATAAAAATTAAGGAAAGGGAATTTTTATATAAATATGTACATGAGGTGTTGCCTACAAATATGAGACTTGCATTATTGAAAAAAGGAAAGACGGAAATTGTGACTTTTGTAATGAACCAGAACATACAATACATATTTTTTATTTTTGCAGTAAGGTGTATAATGTATTTAGGTGGTTCAAAAATAAATTTACATTAATGTGCTCTATTATGAACAGAGATTGGCTAAAATTTTTCAACGTTTTGACTTTGATTATATAAGAAACAAAGATAAAACACAGCAATCTTATTGATATGTAACTATCTTTATTGTACATGGATAAACAGAGTTAAAAACTTTAATGAAATAGAAACCTTTAGTTTCCTCAAAGGTAAAATCAATTATTGCAGATGGCTCCTAGAATCCATTTACGGTGACAAACTAAAATCAATTGTAACAGATAGATTTATGCTTAATGTCTTTTAAACTCGAGTTAAACTCGAATTATTATGTATATAACCAATATTACTGTAAAAATTATTGTGTAAATGAAAATTACGATGTTTGTAAATAAACCTTATTGAATTAAAAAAAAAATAGTTCATTAAAGTTAGTCTAGACTTCTCGGTGCTGAAGGAAAATACTCTGATAATATTGGCTCTTATTTAACGTTTTCGACTTCATTTAATGTATAAAACTATGATATTTCGAAGAAAGTATTAAAGACAGAATTAAAACTAAGCCTTTTAATGAATTTTTGAAATCTAGGCCGTATCACGCTTTCTGATAAGAGAAACAAGGTAGGCTACTTTACATTCACAATGAGGGTACTTCTTGGATTACGTGAGACCTTAATTTTAATGCACACCTCTTCACTAATATACACATTATTGAAAGAATAGAGAAAAAACCTCTCCTCAGTCCTATCGAAGCTGATTATAACAAACACAGTGTACCTGCTATTCGACACATGTGAATACCGATCCAGTCAACTTAAGCCTAGTCCTGAGAGAACAAAACACATCAGGCTATTTCTTGCAAAGTATATGCTCCGCTTACGACATTTTACATCAAGATATTTGTAGATAATGGCCAGTAACTTTATCTCGCATTATCACTGCCTGTAATAACTGTAAATTGTTAATTGTGAGTGTAATCTCCGTTCGAAGACGGACATTATACCCACAATTAACATAAAACTCTTGATAACTGAGAAGTTAATAATCGCGTTACATTGGAGTTGAAGCACGCAAAATAGACAACGTGGAAAGTTAATCCTAATCTTTTTTTTTATATATTCCGAAGTCATCTTTAATCTTCCTTTATCCATTATTTCCCCTCCACTGAATTCGTCTCGTTTTGTGTGTGTGTGTGTGTGTGTGTGTCGTGTTTGGCCTGAAACAGACTCCATTCCGGAGGGTAGTGACAAGCGTGTTACTGACGCCAGACCTCATTTTGTAAGCCATTGTGTTTGTTTCACTTTGTTCCGTAAATTACAGTGCAGTGCAAAATTGGAAACAAAATTCTTCGGAGATGTAAGACTTCTTGGTTCTCAGCAAGTTGCCGGACCCACACACACACACACACACACACACACACACACACACACACACACACACACACACACACACACATATATATATATATATATATATATATATATATATATATATATATATATATATATATATATATATATATATATTAGACCACCCAGACTCGTTGGATCACTTTTTTATTGTGATGAAAAATAGCAGCATTAGGGAAGGGGAGGAAAGAGCGAAGGGAGGGGGAGTGGAAAGGGAAGGGGATAGGAGGAGGAAGGGACGGGGGGAGGGGAATGGAAGCTCCAGAAGCCTCCGGGATTCCCAGAGTTTTAGTATTATATATATGTGTGTGTGTGTGTGTGTACATATATTACATGTGTGTGTGTGCATTTGTACGCGCATGCGTGTGTGCGCAGTCTCGTGGTGTAACCCATAGCATCTTGCAGCAAAGGTTGCCTGGGATCCATCTTCGAGCAAGACTGAGTGTATTATGTAAATCCCAGTTGTGCTTCTGTTGACATAAACAGAAAGTTAGTTATGGGATGTCTTGTCTTTGTGACAACATATCCGCGGGATCGTTCCTTATCACAAGAACTGGGTTCATCGGGTGACTTGGTAACGAAATGCTTCTTATTCAGAATATATATATATATATATATATATATATATATATATATATATATATATATATATATATATATACGTATATATATATATGTATGTATGTATATTCATATATTCACAGCGGAGTGTAGTACTTGTCTGAGTACCCGCTTTGTTTCTTTGCTGTCTTCAATTATGCAGTGGATAAAAGCATTTTCTGGCTTCGCTAATTTTCGCATGTTCATGAAATGAAATGCATTCTTTCTTATATTTGTTATATGCACACATTATACATATACATATATACTATATGTATATATATATATATATATATATATATATATATATATATATATATATATATATTACAATTTTACAGTGTATGTAACAAAAATTCACATACACCGAAAATTTTTTTTACATTCACAAACATTAGGCTAGAAATGTCGTTTAATACCAAATTCTTTCAACCTCGGAATAACGCACCGAAGGGGAATTGAAAAGTGATAAGCGATCCGTCACGACGGGACTTGGACCCCCGAATGGTTGGGGAAACAACTTTCAGTGACGCTAGCCATTCGGTGGTTCGAATCTCCTTGGCAACAGATATCGCATATCACTTACAAATTTCCCTTTGATGTTTAATTCAGAGGTTGAATGAATTTGATGTTAAAAGACATTTGTAGCTTAATGTTTGTGAATATATACATATAAGTATAAATATGTATGCGTGTGTGTTTGTGTGTGCGCGCGCGCGTGCGTGTGTGTCTGTTTGAGTGTGTGATAGGCGATATTTGGTAAGCTGTAAAATGATTTCTTTAGACTTAGGATCTAGAAATCCCTGATCCCTTTAGTGTTCCCAACACAATACTCGGTACTCTTTCTAACAGTACAGTCAGGGAGCTGAATTAAGCTTTAGTCGTATGCTTGGTGTGACCAAGAGGTGAGGAGCCTTTTGCATAGTATTAGTCTGGTCACTCTGATCACTTTTGGTAAAACGAAATCTCATTTTAATTTGGAGTACATTTTATTACTGGATTTCGAACTCAAGGAATTTTGTGGACTATAATCTATTTTTTCTCTCTCTCATCGCATGTTTTGAACAGAACTTTACTCATTCTCTTACTGCCACATCCGAGAATGGCTATAAAAACACTTGCGGAGAGACTGGCCACAACGGGCAAAATGAAACGCAACCAGATGAGTATGAATGATTTATCCAGTAATAGCCGTGCAGTGATCAAATGAAAGTCCAACGTCGCTATGGCGTTGCAATTTCCTTTCTACCGTCGCCTTCATTGCCTTTTACGCTAATTGCTGTCGCTTGTCCTCGTCTCCTTTTCTTATCACTCGATACGTCTCTCATCTCGCCCAACCGTCCCCTCCGTGTTTGCCCACGTCCGTTGTGTCGAAAAGACAAGAGTCATCACCAGCCATTTTGCCAGCTCTAATATTTCGGAGACCAATTTAGATATTTCATCAGCGGTAATTGGGAGGGAATGTAGGTCACGGCTTGTTTCTCTTCGCTGGTTCGATCACTGCCGTGTGACAATGGAAATGAGTCAACTCATTTTCTTGACGAGTGAAATGAAGTGATTTCATTTCGCTCAGTCGTCATGTGTATGACGATGAAGATATTCGTTTAGAAGTGTCTAAATGAATGTCAGAAGTTAAGTGATCGGATTAAGCTCTTCATCTTGCCGTTGGTAATGGTGCAGCTGGGAACTTACACTACGAGAATTAAAAAAAAAAAAAAAAAAAAAAGATTCTGATGGCTCTACGTTAGCGGCAGGAAGGTTCTCTCCATCCTTGGGTACCTCCCCCTACCCAACTGAGAAAAAATGCTCCCTTGTGCTCTCTTAGAGACTTCGGATTCCTACACTAAATTCTGATTCCCATTTTCGAACGAATTCCACGCAGCCATTTCCTCGAGAAAAGCGACCCTCCTCCTTCTGTAATGACTCCCTAACTACAGTTTGTCTACCTGCATCGTTGCTCTCTCTCTCTCTCACTCTCTCTCTCTCTCTCTCTCTCTCTCTCTCTCTCTCTCCCAGACACGGAGGAAGAAGGCATTCCTCTAACGATCGTTAGAGTCTTTCCAATCTCCTGAAATTAACTACACATCTGAGGAAACCCCCTTCCCCGCGTCAACACCGAATGCCCCTGTCCCCGTGTCTGCCTGTTCTCGGGATTTCTGGCCCTGTGCTGTCTGAGGGGTGTGTCGAGGGGCTGGAAGGGGAACGGGTGTTTGGGGTTGGGGGAAGAGGAAAGGATGGCCTTCGTCAGGGAGGGCCTCTCCTTTAGTCCCTGTTCCGTAAAGCCGACAAAGGCGAGGAAGGGAGGAGGTCGATGGAGAAAGCTAGGTCGAAGAGGCAATATGTCTACCACCGCCTTCTCCAAACTTGTACCCGGACTTCAATATGGCGAAGTTTCAGGCCAATTTAGGGGAAGATCTGGATTCCCGAATGAAGCATTAATAGCTGTCCGGTCTCGCTGGGGTCATCAGGGGAGGGAGGGAGGATTTGTACGATTTCTTCTTCTTCTTCCTCTTTTAATCGAGAACGTGTATGGGGTCGTTCGCAGGACTGTGGAAACTAAGAGTGTATCCAATGTCTTGAAGATCTGACCTAAATTCGAAATTTATGGCTTTTCTGCCTTAATGATGAACAAATGCCTTCAATGCTGCATAAAGTTTCAATATAAATAATCCTAACTCCCCATATTGACAAAGAGCCACAAAAACATTCGATACAGTGAGATATTCGTAGGTCTAGCATCGTTCTTTTATCAGAAAGAAGATACTCATGACGAAAATAAAATGTGCCCTATAGATCTTTGAGTAATCAAAATAAGAAACGGGATCAACGTTGATGTTATTTAATCAGTTGACAACACAAGTTTTTGACTACATGTTTGTGTGTGCGTGAGAGAGAGAGAGAGAGAGAGAGAGAGAGAGAGAGAGAGAGAGAGAGAGAGAGAGAGAGAGAGAGAGAGAGAGGCCATAAGTCAATAGGATTAAAGCAAGAAAATGAAGAATGATCTCACTGAAACGAAAGGGCATCTAAAATTTTGCACACGGGCATCTTCACTTTCTTTCAAGATACTGAAGTAGTGTCACTAATGATTTATCTTTCTTAGGTTTCCACCTCCTCAGTCAGCTTTGAAAAATGAATAATTGTTCTTGTCTAGAAAGTTTTTCTTTCTTTTATCTTCTCGCTATGATTGTATTAAGAACTTCACATCCTGAAAATAACTTCGTTTTCAAGCAAGCACTGAATAGCTCCTGTTGGTTAAAAAGATCACGTCTCTCCGTCAGCAAGACACATGTGAGGTTCATGTTTCATCAGTTCTCTGAGGATTTAGATCACTAGTTGTCTCAGGTGCATTTTTTTGAGGGGCCGGTATCCCACTATAAAAAAGAACTATCACATTTACATGGGGAAGCCCTTTGTTAGCATGTGTATGTGTATGTTTTCATATTTGTTTACCACTATGCCGTTAAGTTCAAACGTCCACAGATACCCACTCTCGAGAGTGAAACCAGTCCACACTACACAGTAATTCCCAGCCTTTATACCCCCAAGGAGCCCCTGAAACCGTTTTTTTTTTTTATATAACAGGGAATCTCGATGTACAGTACACACACACACATACACACACACACACACACACACACACACATATATATATATATATATATATATATATATATATATATATATATATATATATATATATATATGTGTGTGTGTGTGTGTGTGTGTGTGTGTGTATAATACATATGTTTATATATATGAATAAATATATAGCTAAGAAATTTCTTAGAGTAAATTATATAAAACCTACCATTGATATTCTAACTGTGTAAATTCAGACCACCGTAATTTGTAATATATACTTATTCCAGGATTTCTTGCGGAACCATGGCTGGAAATCGCTGCTACGTAAAGGTAATGATCGGTGAAAATCGGCGAATTATTGAATTTCGCTCTAAATGCGTTGAATTTACACACGTACAGTTCATGTAAGACTACACTGCTTTAATCTCATACAAAAACTCTGCAGTCTCTCGCTCCCTATTGCCTCCTATTGCAATACGAACGAGAGCTTTCCATGAAATAATTTCAAACACGAGATACCTGTATTTTTATGTTGGAAATGATGATATTTGCTTTCCAAATATTCGCCCCACTTCAGATAAATCAGATGAGAGATAGGTG
This sequence comes from Macrobrachium rosenbergii, assembly GCF_040412425.1. NCBI lineage: Eukaryota > Metazoa > Arthropoda > Malacostraca > Decapoda > Palaemonidae > Macrobrachium > Macrobrachium rosenbergii. The sequence goes on along the minus strand of NC_089745.1, from coordinate 28,421,749 downwards.
ATGAGTGCTGCATGAAAGTAGTCATTTCAATCACCATCCGGTCAAGTATTTTGAACCTGATAAAAATTTCTTTCAGATAGATTGATAGATATATAGACAGAGAGGCAACCCTTAACATTTCCTCAGCCATATTATTTTAAATATTTTATTTTACAATATATAATATTTCAGTACATCAAGCAAATTAATATATGAACTATATTCATCCACGCAAGATAATAATACCTTGGTTTGTTGATGTTAACCTCGAGGTGTTTTTGTTGGTCGTTTGTGCATATTGCTGAACACCAGGAATGGAAGACAACAAAAAAAGACAATCTAAAATAAAGAATAAGAAAAACAAACGCCCAAGTAAACACCGAGGGACTAAACAAAAACGAATTGTGTTTCTCAGTTTCCTTACGTTTATAACTATCAGAGAAATTGCCTTTAGTATCGAACCATCAATAAAATGAAATTACATAAATTGCAACAATAATTGAAGGTCCCGGGAGTTCAACTTATAATTAGTCAATAACTATTACGTTTGAACCTCGACGCTCATTAGAGATAATGGCCTTCCAAGAACGTAAATACTAATGGAAACACGCATAACTACTGCTTCATTATTGTTACTTTCGCTATTATCATTTTTATTGTTAATAACAGAAGCATGGCAAGACATACTTCACAGTTTTAGTACTGTACATGGAAAAATCAAATCTGCAGTCTTTATTTGTAATGTAAGCTATGATGTTGAAAATTCAGGGACGAGCTTTCGTAAACCTTGCCAACTCCCGTTTTCAATGAGAATTATACTGTTCTGAAAAAAGAGCAGCTAGCTGCGCGAGCTTCGTTTGGATTAAGCAGGCAATATGCCAGCATGGACCCTTGCCCAAAAGCGACGCGTAAGACAAGACAAGTACGGAAGCGGGTAAATGTCCTGGTGTGGACCGCTGGACTTTTGCAGCCAGTGCAGACACTCTTCTTATATGAATGGAATGGAATATAGAGTTTAGGCCAAAGGCCAAGCGATAAGATCTATGAGGTCATTCAGCGCTGAAATGGAAATTGATAGTATGAAGGTTTGAAAGGTGTAACAGGAGGAAAACCTCGCAGTTGCACTTTGAAACAATTGTTAGAGAGGGTGGAAAGTTAGATGGAAGGAAGAGAGTATGAACGGAGGTACAGTAAAAGGACGCTCTTCTTATACAATGCCGTCGATCTTGTGAAGTCGCAATGATACGTGCATCTGTATCGTTCTATCTACCACCAAGCTTTGGAATTCGATTCCTGGTTCTGTATTCTTCTGGCTCATATAACATGTCTTCCTCAAAGAGTCACAGAAATCTAGCCCTTTAAAGGTTAAGATCCTTCCTTCACCTTTTCCTTTGCCAGGTTCTCTTTGGCCCCTCTACCTGAAAATCAGGGGTCACCTGCAACCTCATTACCTGAGGCATCACAGCACAGGGACGTTATATAAAGACCCAAAACTTCGCTAATGAAGCCCTCCAACTAACGTGGAACACAACAGTCTTTTTTATATAAAATCATTCTCTCGTGTAAAAAATCTCTACCCCTCATAAAAAAACCTAATTTAATAAATACGCTTCTGCCGATCTTAGTCTAATTCAGTACGCTAGCTCCTGCATAGTATACCACAATTAAGCCATTATATTTTTTATTATTATTATTATTATTATTATTATTATTATTATTATTATTATTATTATTATTATTATTATTAGCAGTAGTAGTAGTAGTAGTAGTAGTAGTAGTAGTAGTAGTAGTCGTGTTTAGCACCAGAATGATTTAACGAAATTAATTAAGGCGGGTTGTCGCATATATATATATATATATATATATATATATATATATATATATATATATATATATATATATATATGTATATATATGTGTGTGTGTGTGTGTGTGGGTGGGTGGGTGAGTGTTTATAAGCGTCGCAGGACAAGATAGGCTATTAATTTTGCAGTTCATGTGAAGTATATCCCATTAAATTAACCGGACAAACTATGATTAATATCATCACTATGCAGAAATTATTTGATTAAATGAAAAACACAAACACTAAGCAAAAGAATTCATTAGATTAGAAGAAAAACGACTGCTAGAATTATGCATAAGATCGGTGTGAGGACAGGATTAGGCCTGAAATGATATAAAGAGCAAGTAGTTTCTGCTGCAGTTCATCTCTCTTGCCTCATTTTACTTTTAGCAGAGCATCAACGCTCCACCCACCCTCGCTTATCCATATGACTGGCTTTATTCTTTTCCGCCCAGATTAAGAAGATAGCAGGTTGAGTAAAGACTACAAATATAATAATATATTGGTATCAAGTTCGGCTTCGTGACTACGGCAGTTTTGATGCCTGTTAGTGAATCAGTCCATTTCTTTTACTTCTGGTTTTTATATATTTTTGAATTTTTTGTTCAAACTGCAATGAAGATTTGTCTAATACACTGTAATTTTTGCTGATTTGCAGCGTAATGGGAAGGAAAAACTTCACTCATTAATAAACGCAGGTTTGAAGACAAAATAAAAAAAGCAGGAAAGAGAATGAGGCTTTGCACTGAAGGGAGAGAACCCATCTCTTTAGAGAGAGGGAAAAATTTGGATAGGAATTATGGAAACGAACATTAGACAGAAATTCCAACCGTAACAGCAAAAGTAAAGAAAATTTACCTTTAGTATTCACTTTTAGTGCCAAATACTCCTCTAATAACTGAAGCTCGTCTGTTTTCCACATTCTCCCCTTGTAAGACTCCCAAGCTGGCAAAATACTGTTCTGAAAGTTTAATATAGAGGCATTGTTCCAGTGTCATGCCACTTTCCTCTGTGACAATTCTGTCTTTTGTGAAAGATCTTTTGTAGTGTTTCATACACGCCCGATGTTACTCGTAATTCTAATATTCACGTCCGTGTCTCCGGCTTCTCCGCTTTCCCTTCCTCCTTTTGTGTTCCCTGACTCCTACTGCCCTCCATTCTTTTTTGGGCGGTATATCGCCTCTTGTGGCGTTGAACCTCACTCTGAAGTCAGGGTTAACTGAGGACATTAAGTTGCAAATCCCGTCGACCTCTGAATCAAAAAGATATATCTGGTATAATTGTAACAATCGCAAACACATCCAGTTGAAGCGTTTTGCTCATCCAGTGTGAGGTTAAACATGAGCAGAAAATACATCACTTGTCATTATCGTTATTAACATCCATAACGCACATCCATCATTATGCAGACTGAAAACGTCATTAACATGACAAACATCCATCCTCGGAATACAATATCAAAGAAAAAGAACAACAGGTGAAATAACAGGTCAATCGCATCATCATGACGATGACGTCGCCAGGTAATTTGAAATACCAGAAATTCTTCGAAGAGCTCGATGGATGGCCTGCCCTTCATTCCTCCGGCCGTTCGCGAAGAATTCTCGACCGGGGATTTATTATTAGTCTTGTTTTCCCTTCCTTGGCTGCGTCTCCCGAATTCCTGTCCCCCAGCAACCACTCGATGACGGAGAGGATGAGGAAGAGGACGGAAGGCAAAGAGAGAGAGAGAGAGAGAGAGAGAGAGAGAGAGAGAGAGTGAATGGTTAAAGACCACGGGAAGATGGAAGGTTAGTAATGGAGGTAAATGTACGGAGATACGGGATGGAGGAATACAGTATAGGTAAAGGCGCAGGTCGAACAGGACGAAAGGCTGAAGAGAGGAGGAAGAGGTGGAGGGAGGCTGAGAGGGATACTGGAGGGAAAGACATAAGTCAACGGAGAAATAGTGAGTAGAGAGCAAATCGAGGAACATCAGTGGAGGGAAAGGAGAGCCTGTAAGGTAAGGAAGGATTATGGAAAGGCCAGAGAACGTTGGGAAGGACAGAGAGGGAAAAAGGGAAGGGAGGGGTGTAAAAGGGAGATGAGGATAAAAGTTGGTAGATGAGGGGAAACAATAATCTGCAGACATAGGGAGTAGTGTAATGAGTAAAAAAAAAAGTTCAAGAAGGTTAATAGAGGGAAAGATGAGATCATCATCAAATTTGCTATAGATGTCACTTAAGAGTCGGGTGTATGGAGACGTACATCGCAGGATAAGGGTGAGATGTGTACTGAAATGAGGAAATATTTGAAGCAGGGTAGGAAGACGAGAAGGAAGAAAAGGGGCTAAGAAATGAGAGTAAGTATGGAACGGACAATGAGGCGAAGACCCTGGAAAGTGAGCACCTGGAATGCCACCTGTTATTATCTGAATCCTCCGTTGTTTTGGACACTGAATCAAGCCGGTGTTGTTAAGTTTCTAATAAAGAAAATAAGAAATCTACTATCTCGATAAGCGGGGCGTTCTAGTACCCGCTTAGAAACAAAAAATATCTCAAAGGGACCAATTTCCAGACTTCCAGCATCTTATGTAAGGGAATAACAGATGCTTCTATATTTTGGTCTGCTTTTATTTATTCTTTGTTTTGTTTTGTCTGCTTCATAATTCATGTCTTTAAGAACTGAAAACTTCTACAAGTTGAAAAACTTGTTTTTCGGTAAGCCTTTACATCACTTTACCTTGTTCTTCATTGCTTCAAGAGGTAACTTGGAGTTTGCCAACGTGAAGATGTTGCAACACAGACAAAGGTATGCCGATGAAATAGTTATTGATAAGTCGAAATAGCCAATTTCTAGCAAATAATGAGTTCTGAAGCTAACTTCACGTTTCTGTAATGTACAGCGTAAGTGAATCAGAAAGTAAAACCATATGGACATCTCTTTACAGAATGGAATTTTCAAAACCTGTGATGACACATGTCAAACTAAGAGACGTCATCTTCTATATGAAGGATTCCACTCACGTAAATGACAGAAAGAAACCTTCAAAGTCAAAAGACACTGTGTTAAAGAATCTGGAAATTTTTCAGGAAATATTCATCACCTCAAAATGTTACATTTGAAGGGAAGTCCAAAAATATTTTTTTCCATATTTTGTGTCAGGAGAGTATTTCCGTACTTTATAAATCTCATTACTCTCTTTTGTACTAAAAAAGGTTCAGAAACACTTTACAATATTCAGTTGCTATTCTTTGCTTAGCAGTCCTTTACTTCTAGGCTATGGCTTTCTGTACGTGGTCTCGATCATGTCCTCTCTTCTTTTTCCTCCCACGTTTATTGTTGCATGAGAAATTATGACTTATTTTCGGTTTCAACTTTTTTTTTTTTATTTCACATGGGTTAATGACTCGAGACAGGTCTAATCAGTTTTCTAGAGGCAACCAAGGCAGTTACATTACATTATATATATTTACATATATAATATATATGTGTGCGTGTTTGTGTGAATTTTTGTCACATATACCGTGACACAAAACATAAATCTCAAACCTTAAGCTGCAAATGTCGCTTAACATCAAATTCACCCAACCCCGGAATAAACACCAAGGGCGAATTAACAATTGAATTGAATTGAATATAGAATTTAGGCCAAAGGCCTAAAAGGTTTGAAAGGTGTAACAGGAGGAAAACCTCGCAGTTGCACTATGAATCAGCTGTTAGGAGACAGTGAAGAGTAAGATGGAAGAAAGGGAATATGAAAGGAGGTACAGTAAAAGGAAAGAAAGGGGTTGCAGTTAGGGGGCCATAGGCACACTGCAAAGAACCTTAAATAGTGCCTCAGTGGACCGGATGAGGTGCACTGACGGCACTACCACTCCTAGGCGTTAATTAATAATTGATAAGCGATCCGGCACCAAGTAGGCTCGAACCAATGAATGATTGGGGAACGGTGACTTCAGTGACGCTATGATTCGGCCATCAAGAGAGATGTAAGCTGGTACCGTATCTTTCGTACATATGCTTATCAAATTCAGGTTTTTGTACCTAGGGTCGGTACCAACACACCTCTACCATGCTAGCCGTATCACGATTGGTACGTTTGAAACCCATAACTCTATATGTATATATATATATATATATATATATATATATATATATATATATATATATATATATATATATATATATATATATATATATATATATATATATATATATAATTGTGCGTGTGTGCTTGTACAGTAAGAATGACCATTAGGTGTTTCAAGTCCAACTGGTTTGTCCGCCCCGGGTGGGGGCAGGGTAGGTAGGGAAACAGGAGGGTAGGTGAGGAAACATCAACCCTCCTCCTGCAAACCTGTTTGTCCTCCCCAGGTGGGGGCAGGGCAGGGTAGGGGTCGGGAGGGTAGGGGATGCCGCAGCGCCCAGCTCTAGGGCGTGTAACGTGCGCCAACAAGCTCACTTATAAATTCCCTATCGGTGTTTATTCCGAGGTTGAGTGAATTTCATATTAAACGACATTTGAAGCTGAAGGTTTGTGGATATAAAAAATGTCATGATTTATGTGGCCAAAATGTTAATTTAGCTGTGGCACTGTTGTATCATATATATATATATATATATATATATATATATATATATATATATATATATATATATATATATATATATATATATATATGTGTATATATATATATATATATTTTTTTTAAATATAAGGATCCCATAAAAATGCCAAAATGTAGCAAGTAAAGGCAATATTTCAGAGATCAAACTGTGCCTCTCTCCTCAGGCAAATAGTGAATGAGGAAAAGTTACAGAAAAGCGGTATTTATATCAGAAGGTCCATAGGTCAGCGTTACGTCACTTCAGTTGACAATTTCTCTTTAATCCTCTTGATCGCTGGTTGGAGGGAGATTTTATCAATATCTTAATCCCAGGCGCCTCTTGAAAGATTCATGGTATTTCTTTGTTCAATCAAGGCTGATTCCACCATCTGGCTTTTGAACTGACAATTGCTGCTGTAAATTATGCGAGACAGATTCCAGTTTATTTTGTGATTATGGTTATTTATATGGTTAAAAATAGCTGAGCTCTGTTGTCCGTACCTAACTGAACGTTTATGCTGTATTAATGTCCGTGGGAGTTAGGTACAGAGCAATATCTGGCGGCCCAAGAGATTAATACAATTATGCCTTTACCGTAGAGCAAAACAGCGAACAGCCTTATAAATAATGTCTGCAGACTTTGAGATGGCTACAGCGAGCCCGTGCCGAGATTACAGTAGTAGAGCGTGGAGTACCTCGACAATATGCTGAACTGCTACTGCTTTCAATCCAACACTCCACGATCATTTCTAAGATAAATCCTCATTCGAAAAATCCTCAATGTTGACGGCAGACAATCCCTAGGAACACACACTGTCCTCGTGCCCCCTCTCCTCCTCCAGTCACCTTGGAGCTCCTCCCTCGTCCCTCACAACACCCTCTCTCTCTCTCTCTCTCTCTCTCTCTCTCTCTCTCTCTCTCTCTCTCACACACACACACACACCACAGACATAAAAATGCAAAAAGAACAAACTCCATGGGTGACGTACCTGGCTACGCACGTGAACAATAGATGGCGCTAAAGTGACTGGAAAGCCTTATTTGCTTAAATATTCATTTTTATCTTAAATTTTCGTAAATTATATTTACGTTAACAAAGGCATGCATGTCACAATATAATATATATATATATATATATATATATATATATATATATATATATATATATATATATATATATATATATATATATATTATATATAACTAATAAGAAGTCGCCATGTAGCCGACCCTTAGTTTGCCCTTAGTTTATCAAGAGCAGAATCATCGCTGCGTAGCCGACCCCAGTTGACCTAGATATCAACACATAAAAATTATCAACATTCCGATGTGTCCCCTTCCTTTCCCTGGGATAAACATTTAGATGGCATGGTCGAAAGGGGTAAGGATAAGAGGCTGAGTGTCACTTCCTTAAACAGCTTAGCCCAACTAAGCTGCTTAAAACAACCATCCTAAAGGCAGATTGAGCTGGCTGAACTGTCTTTCCACAGGATACCTGGGGAGATACAAGCAGATGGTAGGAACACCTGGAAAATGACACACCTTCAGTCCAGTCACCACATGGGCCCGACACTGGGCAGTTGTCTTAAAAGGAGCTTGGACAGGAAGATCTTTGCAGTTAGCCGTACATGCACTGGAGGATGTTATGAGTTGCTGAGAGGCCCCCTCCGCCCCCCTACCCCCCTGTCCACACCAGACTCTGGACTTGAATCTAGTTCTACAGTCATCCTCAAACAGACCATCCATGTGATTAGTGTACTGTGACACGCATGTGATTGCCCCTCATCATTCTTCACCTGAGACATGCTTCCCCTAGGGCAAAGTACGAGTAAAAACCTTTCAGTCATGACAGTTTGCCATTAGAAGTGTTTACTGAGTGCCAGTATTATTCTTTATTCTTTGTGCCATTTTATCCAGTGCCATTTCCAGTGTTTTGTGCTCCAGTGCAGAGTGTCCATTTATTCCTCGAGTCCTTGGCACCATCAGTGCAGCCTCGAGTCATTGTATGTGTTATATTTTCCTTTACTGGCGTGTAATGTGTAACTCTCTCTTGCAGAGGGACCAATTTGCTGTGGACTCTTCATGGACTATGCCTTGCCACCATTCAAGACTCCAGTAGGAAGATCTTCAGGCTTTGCAAGCCTCCTAATAATTCATTTAGCCATTTTCTTTTGATTCTTTTCTTGTAAATATAACTACTTAATTTAACCAAAGTGTTTACATAACATTCCCTCATGGAGTAGAGCCCTAAGCTCATGTGAATCATCCCCTTTTTCTTTTCTTTTTATGATTTCCCTTAGCGTAAAGTCAGATTTCCAAGGCCAAATAAACAAAGTTCCGTTGCCGGCATGTAAAAGTATCCTACAAATCTAGATATCCAGGAAATACATAATATATATATATATATATATATATATATATATATATATATATATATATATATATATATATATAAAATGTGTGTAAAATATATATATATATATATATATATATATAAAATATATATATATATATATATATATATATATATATATATATATATATATATAATGTAAAATGTGAAACAATGTGTGTTTTTTGCTCACGTGTGTCTGTTTACAAAGAGAAAAAACACTCAAACTGCGAGTGTTCATCCACGAACGAGAATGAAAACAATTCTACTCTCAGAATTTGCTACAAAATTTCAAGGTCGGGTCATTCAAACGCCATGGAACCAACAGGGCTAAAAGGCCATTTCAATTCCTACAGGGAATCTTTCCATGCTCTGTCTAAATAAGGAGGCACTCTTCGCAAGTCTATTGAAAGAAAGTAGAAAAACTCTAGCAAGAGGAAACTAGTAAAGGCGGATGGAATAGTTTTATCGCTTCGACGGGAAAAAATAAGACTCCTTGATAAGACAATGAGAGTAAGGTAGAAAACATGGAGCGGGAGAGGGAGGAAAGAAAAATGAGTAAATAGGCACTAGGCCGAGATAAAAGACGCTGTACTTTGCCTACAGCAAAAACGAGAAATGTTTTCTCAAGTGTTTCAGGAGATAAAACTTTTAAGGAAGAGAGAGAGAGAGAGAGAGAGAGAGAGAGAGAGGAGAGAGAGAGAGAGAGAGAGAGAGATTTACAGGAGTATTAATCTTTTCATCATACTTCGTATGATAAAAACTTTTCAAATAAACCATAGATAAACTGAAATGTAAGTGTTTGCCGCATGCGTTTTATCCGAAAATAAATCAAATATAGTTATTACGTAAACAGACTCTTGGCTTGACTTTTAATCTCCCTTGACATTTGTTCTCTTGAGAAAATTAACTTTATATTAGTCACTTAGTAAAATTTTTTCAGCATTCTTTTTAGAATGAACTTGGTTTCCATTAATTTCGTATTTTCCCAAATTTGTCGTTGCCGCAAATCTGGTAACATGCACAATAAGATGAACATATATATAAAGCTTCCAGTAGGCAAACGAACCACAAAAGGAATCCTGTACATCAGTAGACATGTTGTAGTCAATTGCAAAACGTCATCTGCATACGTCCAAGTATCAGCTGTCATGGTATTGCTTATTCATGCTCACAGTCTCCCTTATCGATCCTGGAAAACCTTATTTGTGTTTCTTCATACATTTGCGTTAATCCTCTACTCCACCCTAAAGAACCCTAGCCTTCACCGTAAGACTTCAAGTTTCAGTAATCCTGTTCCTTTTCCGGTCCAAGACCTATTTTTGGATCCGTCGATGGGGCTCTCATTTAATAAGGTTATATTTTTTTTACTGAAGTGTGACGTTCAGATCAAAGCATATTGTAAAGAAAGCAAAATGAGCTTTGACAGAGTCCCCTGAAAATAACAAAATGAATAAACCTTAACTACATCCGAGTTTATCTTACATGATCTGTTTGTTGGTAGTATCTTTGCTCATCCCTTATTTAGTACAGTGAACAAGATTCTACCCAAAGAGAGAAAATGCTTAGTTATGGCAGAGACAGGTGTTCAAGGTAACTGCTAATTAAATATTTGTTTTATTGTACACTGCAAAATTCACCTTAGTTTCTTGTGCACTCTTCTGCTCCCTGGATGATGAGGTCCCTCCTTTCTAATGCCTCTCCTACCCATCTGTCCAGTCGGTTATAGATTTTCTTCTGCCTCCTAGCACCTCCGAATAGTATATATATATATATATATATATATATATATATATATATATATATATATATATATATAGATATATAGAGAGAGAGAGAGAGAGAGAGAGAGAAGAGAGAGAGAGAGAGAGAGAGGAGCCTCGTGGTGTGGTTGGTAGCATTATCTCTGTGGTAGCCTCAGCTAAGGTTAAAGATCACTATATTTAGTTTTATATAGTGAAATCCGTACTAGTTTTCAGACCAGGGGAAAATTACGCAAAAACCCTACAGTATATTCGTAGTTATTGACGAAAGCTCGTTTTGCACTCTTTTGCGACCAGTGATCTCTTGAAATAGCTGAACAAGCTAATTTGTATTAACTGTACAATTTTAGATAGCTGTATGTCTCAAGGCGAACGGACAGTTTGAGACTTTGAGGAGTCTATATTATTTATTTCTAATGTATTATTACGGAAAGGTATCATCAGCTGATTACTGCAAAACAGTCTGGCTGAAACCTAGAGCCAACTGGGATAATGTTATTGAAGCTCGTCAGGCACTTAATATTTCAGATGCTATATCAGATCCAGATCCCGAGAAGTTAAATTAAATGCTGATAGCTATTTTAGTAAGGCATGCCCCTAGAAAGGTCATCAAATTCAAGACAAATAACCAACCAAAGTTTGGTGATACTTATCGACCAGCTTACCATGACAAACAGACCAAATTCAACACATGGAGACGAAATGGTTCACATGAAAATTGCACCATTTCTGTTGAGTCTCGCCGTGCTGCAAATAGAATTTACCAAATAGCCGAGAAAAATGACAATCATTCCTCAAAGAGGAAACTTGAAGAAATTACTCAGCCTTACCTGTGGTGGACCTAATTGGCATCATCTTTCTTTGGGTCAGGCTCGTCTTCCAATCCACCATACTAATAGACGATGGTAGATTGGTTATTGGTCTTAAGGAAAAGGCTGAACTGCTTAATCGAGCTTTTGAAGCTAAGCAATCAGCTGAGGATACCCCTTTCCCTGATACTTGTCATCCTGAACCTATTCTTATAAAATTTACATTTCGCTCTAGGAATGTTAAGAAAATTCTTGATAATCTTGATAGCTGGGGTGGAGAAGATCCTGATGGTTCCTTCCTTTGTTTTTAAAAAGGTTGCCAGTGTGTTGTCTCCCAAGATTAGTAGATTCTCTAGATTTTTAGGTCGACATAGTATATTTGCGGATGAATGCAAGCTTAGTAAGACTGTGACTGTATTCTATATTCCCTGTGCTCTCCAAAGTTGCAGAAAAACTTATTTTTAAGTCACTATATTAATATGTGGAATCTAAAGGATCGTTTGCTGATAGTCAATATGCATGTAGGAAGCAGTTAGGTAACTATAATGCTCTTGTAGATTTAACATGCTATTTGCAAGAGAACCTTGATAAGGTTTTTGAGTGTAGAGTAATTCAAATAGATTTTAGTGCTGCTGCTTTTAGTCCTTATTTATAACCTTCAGAATCTTGGAGTGGGAGGATATGTTTTAGGTTTATTTCAAGATTCCCTTACAAGTACAGGCAGGCAGCAGCGAGTTGCCGTTGATGGTATATTTAGCAAACCAAGACCTATTGTGTCTGGAGTTCCATGGTCCACTCTCATATTTAGTGTATACAAGTGATATGGTTGTTGGCCAGGAAAATAAGATGGTTCAGTATGCCCATGATGCAACACTTGTGGGTGAAGCAAAGTCTCCACTGAAGAGAATTGAAGCTGACCTAAGTCTCAGTCATGACATGGAGCAGATAATTGAATGGTGTAGTTGGTGGGGTATGAGGCTGAACTCCAGTAGAACGAAAACGCTTTTGATTAGCAGATCTCCTACAGATTTTCCATCCCGTCCTCCCCTTCAGGTGGATGGGACTCTGCTGAATGAGTCTGAAGCTTTAACCATTCTTGGTGTAACTTTTGACTCATATCTTACTTTTGAGAATCACCTAATGAATGTGTCAGCAAATGATCCCAGGAAAGTTAGGTATTGTTCGTCAAGCTTCATGTATTTATAATGGTGATAAAATCAATGAAACCTGTTTTAGGTCATTTGTCCTCTCTTTGATAGAATACTGTTCTCCGGTGTGGGGTGTCTGCTTCTGCCAGAGATTTGTCTCTTTTAGATAGAGTGGTTCATGGTGGTAGGTATCTGTTTCCTAATATTGGCAGGTATGACTTGGACCATCGACGGATGGTCTCTTGTTTGTCAGTTCTTCATAAGTTCGATTTTAACAGAGATCTTTCATATTCACAGTTGATCCCTAATCCACTTTTCCTGTCGAGAGCAACCAGATTTACTGAATAGCAGCACCAATATGCAGTAAATATGCCTCGCTGTTGAACTTCTCGGTTCCAGAGGTGTTCTATTCCTCACTGTGGAACAATCTCCTTGAGGATGTTGTGCAATTGTGACTCCAAAAGTTCAAGCGAAGATGCAATGCATTACTACCCTTATACCATTCTCCTTGTATTGTAATAATTTACTTACATTTTTTTCTATTTTTTTATTAATTTGTTTGCTTATTTTTCTTGATGAGTGATCTTTTCTTTCTGTATCTCCCATTACCTTCTGTTGCTCCTTTCTAATGAACACATTATTCTTTGGAAGCTTGGATTTCAAGTCAATGGCCCCTGTGGACTTTTTCCATGTGAAAAAGGTTCATCTCCTGAATAATAATAATAATAATAATAATAATAATAATAATAATAATAATAATAATAATAATAATAATAATAATAATAATAATAATTCTCAATATCAAAGACTTAATGCTTATGTTTTGGGTTACCTGGGATGTTTTTCTCCTTATATCTCTTATAATACATACGTGTTAGCCAATTTGTGTTTCATTTATCCTAATGAGTTAGATTGCCAAAAGCTACTCTCATCATGAATTTTTAAACAGGTTCCCTATGATCACAAATTGTATAAGGCATGAAACAACAAGCTTTCCTCATAGCTTTGGAGAAGAGCTTCAAATTTTTTTACACCGGTGTTTTTTATAATTTGGGGTTTTCTGATTTTTCTCTCTATCAGGTTTTTGTAAACGCGAAAACAAGAACCCTCAAGTGACCATCAGGTGAGTGCGTGGGTCTTTCCTGATCTTACATACTGTATTTTTCTTTCCATCTTTGTCCTTTCTCGCTTATGACTTGAAGTGTGTTTGCACTAGCTCGCCCGCCGGAGATGGGTGACTGCCTATCTTTTATCTAGCTGCAATAGCAAATGGTATGTGACAACTTTTTGAAAATCTCTCTCTCTCTCTCTCTCTCTCTCTCTCTCTCTCTCTCTCTCTCTCTCTCTCAATATCATAATAATGAATTGTCGTAAATCGTCACCATTCAGTGTCTAAAAGTGAGAATTTCCTATACTCTTCCCTTGTAAACATGCATCTAATTAAATTGAAATTCAACTCAGGTCAAGCGCAAAAATTGTGAATTCAATGTCATTTATAGTATGTAATTCTTTTATGAAAAACGGAAGAATTGTACTGACAGAACAGTAGTTCATTTGTTTTAATTCTTTTATATTTTAACTTGCACTGCACAGACTAATAACTCCATTAATGAACATTATAATAGGAGACCAAACGTGTAGTCATAAATAGTAACAGCATTCTTTATTAATTGCATTTGAATCCTCTTACTACATAGTACCAAGAGACAGAGAGGGAGAGAGAGAGAAATTCAATTTTAATGTGTTTGATAATTCTGCACATTATAATTGCAAAGTTGATAAGAAAGAGCAGCTTTAAAATCTACATGGGTCGAGCAGAGCTGCTATAAAAGAGTACCTTGAAAATTTGAATGAACGCAGAGAGAGAGAGAGAGAGAGAGAGAGAGAGAGAGAGAGAGAGAGAGAGAGAGAGAGAGAGAGAGAGAGAGAGTTAAGACCTAATTTCATCACGATTCACCTTGTTGAAATGTAGGATTAATTCCCCAGGGGATTCCGGGCATTTTTAACAAAAGGCCAACATTAATTTGGAGTCTTGAATCCCCGGAACAAAAGCATCTCTGGGTGGTGTCGGGGAATAGGCAGGGTTGGGGTAACCTGCCCCACCCCCCCTCCTTTCCATTTGTTTCCTAGCCCTTTTCATAAAGTCCCTTGTTTCATTTCGGGTTTCCTTGTAAACGGAGGAGTGTATACATATGTGCAAGTGTGTATGCGTACTGTATTTATGCAGTGACTTTGATAATAATTAAATAGCTGATAAGTAGATATATGTATATATACTGCTTTTACATATGCTGTTTATGTATACAATGTTATATAAGTAGCCTAAAGGTAATGTCGATACTTGTGTAACTCGGTTTATACTTTTTATATGCGTATGTGTAATACAATGAGCATAATATATACACATTTCCACACGAGGATGCAGAATCATGTGTGTATTTATCTGATAATAATATATGCATAATTGAGTGCTAGTCTTTGCATTAGCATAATAGATACTTAGACTGGGAGGTAAAAGGTTTGATTGGATAAAACACTGGATCAGAGTATTTTCAGATGGTCTGGTGATGCTGAGAGGTGGAGGACGATACATTAATGAAACGAGTCTGTTATTTGGTTCAGTCGGTTTGGAGGAGGGGGAAAAAGACCTGGAGAGCGCTAGATGGAAGGAGTGAAAGAGGTATTGAAGCGGAAGGGCCTGGCACATAGCAAGCGAGAATGAAAGGAATATAGAGGCGAATGGTGCAGTGTTTGTGAGGGGCTCTACGTGTGCTGACGAGTCTCAAGAGTAAGCAAAAGCGCGGCTCATGTTGCGGAAGTTCACTGCGCACGGGAGTTCATCACTAATTCTGCATCTCAATTATAATTGGAGCAACTCTTTTTACAATAAACGGCAATATATGTGTATACTTATGCTGGTATGTATACTCATGTTTATGCATATATATATATATATATATATATATATATATATATATATATATATATATATATATGTGTGTGTGTGTGTGTGTGTGTGTGTGTCTGTGTGTGTGTGTGTATGTATGTATGTATCAAAGGGAGAGAGGCAGAAAGAAAGAAAGAGAGAGGGAGAGAGAGAGAGACAAGAGGGAGAGAGAGTGAGAGTGTGTGCAGCACTTTGGTGGAGGAGACGGGGTTGGGTGGTGGGGACGGTTTAGAGTTGCGTGTGCCTGCATTTATGCATATGGATCAGTTTACACATCGACTATTATGCATAAGCATAAGTGCACGCGAGAAACTGCTCTGGTAGCTCATATTTCCTTGTGAGGAAGAGAGAGAGAGAGAGAGAGAGAGAGAGAGAGAGAGAGAGAGAGAGAGAGAGACGCACACATAGACACACCACATTAAGTCAGCTGTGACCGACACATATATCGGAACACACACGCTATGAATTCGCAGCAGGATGATCAGCCTCTAAATATATGGACCCTTGGAAACAAGGTCCCTTTGAGGACATGGTTTGATATGAGTAAACGGAAGGACGAAGACATATCATTTTCTGTTCGAAAACATAATCAATTGTAGTTTAACTTACAGTAGGCTTCCGAGGTGCATGCATGTCATTGGGGTTATTGGAATACGTATGTTCTAAAATACGATTTCTACCGGGTGGTCAAATTTTGATTATTCTGATATCTTATAATCACCTACTTCTAAAATTTCCCGTAACAGGACATACAATCATTTTGTTCTTTTTCATTTCGAAAAGTTAAAATCAAAGAAAATTCTATACTGAATTACATTTATACTCCTCAATATGAAAAAAAAAATAGCGTAGAAAATTGTTACAGATGTGTATCATCTTATATTTGTACTCATTCCTATGCATTTTAAACCTGCATACAAGGTATCCACCGTTGCTGCCAAGAATAATAGGCGTGATGCTGTGAATATAGAAATTATTACTTTGTTTCATAAAGAATATCAGACTATGTGAATGAGGCACCTTATAAAATTTCATGTTATCGCATTGGAAGATACACACACATTATATATATATATATATATATATATATATATATATATATATATATATATATATATATATATATATATATATATAAAATACATCTATCAGTTATAGTCCTCTTGGGCGTAAAGTTATTCCCAAGGTATGGTGAATATATATATATATATATATATATATATATATATATATATATATATATATATATATATATATATATATATATATATATATATATATTCACCATACCTTGGGATTAACTTACGCCCAAGGAGGATTATAATTGGTAAGTGTATCTGTCCCGGCCAAGAATAGAACCTGAGCCTTTGATCTGGATACAATGATAGGCAGAATGTGCGTGGGCACGCACGCTACTACATATACATACATACATGCATACACACATACATATTATATATATATATATATATATATATATATATATATATATATATATATATATATATGTGTGTGTGTGTGTGTGTGTGTGTGTGTGTGTGTGTGTATGGGCGTATATGTACTTATTTATGTGCATTTCATTATTATTAATGGACCGTTTTCTACATAAGAAAATATCCAAATCAAATGCAGTCTTCTAATGTGTAATTATCATAAGCAAGAAATTCACCAAAAATATCCAAATAATAACAGGACCGAATTCTAAATGACCATATAATTAGACTGCATTGTATAAAGTTTACGGGGCCACGGTTCGGTGGTTCCAGACCTTTTAGAAGAGTTCAGATTTGCTTGGGACACTGTTTAGCAATTTTACTTAATACACATAAAATTCTAGAGTAAAAAAAGCTACTTCAGTTGCTAAAACTTAACATTGGCACATCAGGGAAAATTGATATTAAGATAGAAATTCATTGTAAATGTTTTTGAATCTAGAAATTTATAATTTATAGTTTTTCACATTTTTAACTTCTTTCGTATACATCTGAAATTATCATTCTCGAAGCTATTACAATATATAGGTAAGAAATTTACGGGATGTTCACTGCTTACTTCCTAATTTGTGCAACCACGATTTACGTTTAGAAATACAAATTCCCATGTAAATATAAACAATTACATGAGTATGCGAAGAGTTTACGAAAATATGAAGCTTCAATTTATTCGTAATTTTGCGGCATTCCCTCTGGAGAGTTTCATGTCAAGATCACGCTGATGATCTGATTGCCACAAGTGGTTGCGAAACTGAATTACGGAGACAATTTTTTTCGTGCGGTTTTTCGGTATACTCGTATTATTGGAACCTGCTCTGCCCAACCAAACCATACTGCAGGTGCAGAGTCCGACCGAGGGTTCCAGATTCCAGAATCGCGTCTTTCAACTTCGCTGGGTGGCGCCGGGCGGTAGTTGTTTTTATAACTGTGTGGTGTTACGGTGTTATAAACAGTTGGAAGCTGTCGTAGAATGATATGTCATTTTGCACTGTGAAGAGTATTATGAAATACAAGGATGTTGTTAAAGAAAGCTTGTGCTTCAAAGACTGAGTCATAAATAGCCTGTATTAATGGAACCTACTGTACGTCTCTTGTTGGTTATCATGTCATAATACCTCGTGTATCTAGATGATAGTAGTAACATTTCGACGCCATACCAAAAGAAGGGCGGTACCAATTAGCTGGAAGTGTTAGAAAATGGAAGCAGGCTAATGCTGAAGGGAGTTCAAACTTTGACAACTTGATTGGCTGACAAGTAGTATTTAAGAAATTGTTGCAAATAGAAAATAAGGCCCACAGTCTGTTCTCCAGCAAGAAACAAGTGCCAATGAAGTGAATGCCAGTTTTGCTTTCCTGGAGGCCGAGGTGCATATCACAGATTTTACAAGGACAACAATACAAACCCAAAGATACAGATTGAATGTAAACTGATCATTATACAAAACTCAGTCAACGTAAGGCAGACTACATACACGCTATTGATAGCCGGTCGACGAAAGTTTTGTGACAACCAACTTTTGGAATTTAGCTATTAACGGCCAGTCGACAAAAGTTTTGCGACGTTAATTAACTTTTGGTATTTGGAGCAAAAAGACATGAAACATTTATTCACACCAAGAATCTTGGGACTACTCGACCCCCGCCCCCCATCATACTCTACACTTGAGGATATTTGCAGACAAGAAAAACTGTTTATTGCTGATGCTTAGCATTGTTAACTGGCCTTTGCATACTTCATTTAGAGGCTGCCATCGTTATATATCCCAAAATACCAAGGTGAGAGTCATGACTTTAGTTTTATTTGAATATTTTCTTGCCTGCTGTTGTTCCTAGTGTCGGCTGGGTATCCAGGTATTTCTGAGGTAGATTCTCTCGCAACTGCGGTCAGCTTTTATGTATTTGTGTGTGGCATTCATTAGCTACCGTTAAATCCTATGGAACCTATGATCCAAGACCTCTGGGTAATTCTACAGAAGAGATATCGTTTATTAGTAAAATTTGTTTAACACTGTAGAAAAGGGTGTATAGAATGTGGTACATGTGAAATAATTGGAGAAATTGTAATAATTACAGATTAAGCAAGTGACGATAATTGACGATAAAGTAGGCATCCCTTCTTTAAGTTGACACTCACGGAAGTACTGAGCCCCTGATCAGATTTTGTTTGTGCGAGTGCATTGTGGGTAAGCATGTATTACGCATGAGGAAAGTTTTCTTGGAATAGTCGCTCCCTGATAAAATGCTGAAATGTGATTGGCTGTTTTGTTATAAGTTGCAGAAATTCCTTGAAAAACCGGCTTCAGTTATGTAGTCATGGCGCCTTTGGCTCAGCCGTGTCCTGCTTAATCCTGGGTTATTTTGGGTGTATTGTTAAAATCCATGTAGAATTTCGTTCCCCTCACAAACACTCTTGATTTTCCTTCGGGGACGTGTTCTACCTAATTATTTGCAGCGCCCCAAGTGTAATACTTCATTTGATTATAGGGACAGAGATATCATTTGTTAACGAAATTTTTTGGCCGAGCAAGAAGAGAATAGTATAAAATGTAGTACATGTGAGATAATTTGAGAAGTCCACCAAGATCATTTGAGAAATTCACCATACTTTGTACGTTCATCCCCGAGTGGGTAGTAACCCTAGGGTATGAACGTAAAATCAAACGTTAAATTCTTTACATTGTCTTGACGGATTTCCCAAATTATTTCACATGTACTGCATTATATACAACTTTTTTCATACTGTTCAGTAAAAAAATTTCGTTAATAAACGATATCATGTCTCCGTAAGGAGCTTTCTGTTGAATTACAGGCCTCTGTTCCATGATTGTAATGATGCTTAGAATAATTTGGAGATAATGATAAGCATAAAACAACTGAACTTTTCCCCCTGACCCATATGGTACTGTACCGTAATAAAATCTATCGCAAATTTACTGTAATTTGTTCGTTTTCCGACGTTCTCGCGAGTGGGGCTTCAGATAGGAACGTGTGGGTTAGGATGGGTAACATTTTTGCAACGTCTTTTATCATTTTCATCTGTAAGTTTGGGTACGGGAACATTGCTGACACCTGATTGGGTTTTTTACTCAGAGCTTCACCCATTAAGTGGGGTTCCGAAATCCAGATTATTACTTCGGAAATCGGCTACAGTTGTCTTTCATTGTTCCTTTAGCGCAGAAGTGTAGCTCTTGATCCTAAGATTATTTCGGCCGGTGTGAAATATTTATAGAGTATTTTGAACCAGACGTTCGTGTCATTAACAAATTAGTAGTTAAAGAATATTGGAGTCCCTTATATCATACAAGTATGTGGACCATTTTGGGGAACACCGTCGGGTGGATGAAAACACGAACGAGTGAAATGCAAGGATGTATGTTAACATTTCCGTGATACTTCTGCAATGCCTGATACTGTTTAAGGCAAGGTATACTGAACGTTTTTAAAGTGACACCGCACACTAAGTAAGGACCTGATGACATAAATTATGTGTTGGGCTCCAGGGGGAAAAGCTGCTGTTAATATTAAGGATCCCGCATCCTATCGTAGGTCAAGTGTGGTTGCTTAGGTTTCAACTCCTGATTTTAAGCTGCAGTGCCCTAGGCTACGTTAGGTGGGGGAGGGCCCCAGGGGAGAGAATCCCTTTGCCAGGTAAGAACACAGCGTCCTAACTTAGGTAGTGTCAGATGTGGTTAATTTATGTCTTAACTGTATTGTTTATTTACAGTGGCTTAGGTTAGGTAAGGTGGGGTCTTTGGGAGGGCAAAGCCCCTCATCCCGCTGGCTAAGGTCCTGATGCCCAAGGTTAGGTTAGGGTAAATACATCCTTGTATTTTACACATTTTGTGTTTTTTCATACCCTAAAACCCCGCTTCATAACTGTGGTCCCCCATAATTGTAGGCCATAAGAAAAGGTCCAGTTTCTCAAAAACTACTGATTTGCTACTGAAATGAGCATAATAAACCTAGATTAAAACGTAGAAAAACACATTTTAAACACTCGAATGCGATGTTTTGCATCAAATTTATTTACGAAACCATTCACACAGGTCAATAGCTCGTGTGAGCCCCAAAGTAGTCCCAACCTCTTGACAGATCGAGGAAGGGATTACATTCAAGCATCTGGGTTTCTTCACAGACATGAATTTACGTATGGATGGATACAAGTCATCTGATTGACAATCATACACACATTACTGGAAAGCTGGCATAACAATATACAGAATGAAAACGATATATAAAAGGTGGCAATAACGGTGATTTAAGATATTTGCATAAAAGACGTGCGAGAGAATTTGTGTTTTTCTCGACTGCATGGTTTTTCTCCCGCATTACTCATCGCGGGAGAAAGCAGATTTTGATCGTAGGCCTGCACGTGGGCACTACAACACCATCAATAATGGGGAACATGATGGAAATGCTGGATTTAGGAGAGGTAAAGAACGTTTTGGCAACGGTGGAGAGTCTAAGAATTTTCGTAAAGTAACCGATATTCAATACTGATAAAAATAACTTCCACGAAGAATGATTACAGTTCACGTCATTTCAGTTGTAAGGAATCACACACTGAAACATGGTCAGTCAAAATCCGGGAGTAGTAATACTGCTGCATAGTTGAGCATACGTCGTTCTGCTATGAACATCATTTTCGTTGAGGGTTCCACTGGTGGTGAAAGGCTCACGGCCACATCAGGGCGGAACCATAGGATAGATTAGGTTAGGATGCATCTCTGTTGAAAACTGTCTTTGGTCTGCTATTAAGTAAACCGCAACCCGTTACAGAAAACGTGTGCAGCACTTGCATTTTTACCTAAGGGGGCTTCGGACACTGTCGAGTTGTGAATGCAATGTATACTAAGTTCGATGCACTCAATTAAGCAAAACTTAAATACTGACACGGATATTTATATATATATATATATATATATATATATATATATATATATATATATATATATATATATATATATATATATATATATATATATATATATATATATATATATATATATATATATACTGTATGTGTGTGTGTGTATGTTCCAGCATAACTCAAAAATGCATTGAGCAATTTCAACCAAACTTAGTATACATATGACTTACTATCTGGAAAAGAGTATTGTGGGGGTAAGACATCAATAGCACCAAAGGGCATGAAAGGGGTGGGGGTTGGAGGGGCTCCCCTGAAACAGCACTGGTTTTGCCTGTAGATTTAGAAACTAAATAAACTCAAAGGGTTAATCATACCTCGTTTCGGTATACATATGACTTACTATCTGGAAAAGAAAGCTGTGGAGGCAACACATCACTGGCACCAAAGGGGGTGGGGCTGGGAAGGGAGTGACATGTAAAAATAACCAAAAACGACAGAAATTAGTATCTAATTGATAGTTTTCGAGGTCGCTGAAATGAATCGTGAGAAAAATGAAATGTCAAAAATGACATATATTAGTGTGTAATCCATAGTTTTCGAGGTAGCTAGGATGAATAGTGACACTCCCAATGCCCTTCTAGTCCAAGTTCAGCCCCAATAGGAATGGGGTTGAGAGGGATGAAATGTAAAATGTCAGTGCTGGCCAGTGTAACTGAAGCAACTATCTTAACAGGACAGGGAGAGCAAGAGAGAGAGAGAGAGAGAGAGAGAGAGAGAGAGAGAGAGAGAGAGAGAGAGAGAGAGAGAGAGAGATTGGTTGTCATTTAGAGTTTTCCTGGGCAGTGTCGGGTTGGTCAGCTAGTACATATATATAGATATGGATATATAGATATAAATGTAGATATATATAGATATATATAGATATGTACAGTATATATATATATATATATATATATATATATATATATATATATATATATATATATATATATATATATATGTAGATACATATATATAGATACATACTGTAGATACATAGATGTATATATATATATATACATATATAGATATATTTAGATATACAGATATATAGATATATATATAATGTATAGATTCTCTCTCTCTCTCTCTCTCTCTCTCTCTCTCTCTCTCTCTCTCTCTCTCTCTCTCTCTCTCTCTCTCTCTCTCTATATATATATATATATATATATATATATATATACATATATATATATATATATATATATATATATATATATGTATATATATATATATATATATATATATATATATATATATATATATATATATATATATAGAGAGAGAGAGAGAGAGAGAGAGAGAGAGAGAGAGAGAGAGAGAGAGAGAGAGATTATGTATCACACGGCAGCCTGGGCTGTGCAACGGAAACTTACCACTAGGCTGCATGTAAACAAATATCAGAATTCAAATAACGTCATAACCTCGGGAATAAAGTATGTTAAGACAAAGTTGAATGGACAGAGAAATACTTGTGGAGGGTCACGGGAGATACTTGAAGGGGTTTCTCGACAAAGCAGGGAAATAGAATTTAGAAGAAGGAAAACAAGCCACCAAAAGACTTGAGTTCGTCTTTGGACTTAACGTTGGAGTCCAAGGGTTTGTTATCTGAACGGCTGCACGTGGCTGGGTTCAGTGGCGGTCTTAGGGAGGAGAATGGGATTCGATCGTCCACTCTGGTGCACAGCCAGTGGGTGAGTAAGAAGATTCCATGTGGAATATATATATATATATATATATATATATATATATATATATATATATATATATATATATATATATACATATATATAATATATATATATATATATATATATATATATATATATATATATATATATAATATGTGTGTTTATATTCGTATCATGATACGATATGCTTCTGACTTCATGATTTTTGAAAGCTTAATTTTGATTATTTTCAGTACAACCGACGTGAATGTGATTCCTGTACAGTTACCACATTCACTCAGGTCACCTTTAATTCCTTTGCTCTGACTTCAGTTTCCAAGCATAAGGCTTTGTTTTCTCTCATTCCACATTCTGCAAGTTTAGCCAGTACGAGAGGTGTCATTTCACTTACAGCTGAAATAATTTCTGAAGTTATTCCATCATTAACTGGTGTTTACCCATCTCCTAAGTCTGTTATTGATTCCATCGGAAACAAGTAAAAAACGCCCTGAAGTTTCATGCAACACAGCCACGGCCCATGAAACTTTCATCCACAGCCAGGTGGCGGCCTGTGTTGTTGGCACCTATAGTGTTGCCAGACGCACGATCATCGCCAACTTTAACCTTAAATAAAAAAAAAATACTGAGGCTAGAGGGCTGCAATTTGGTATGTTTGATGATTGGAGGGTGGATGATCAACATAACCAATTTGCAACCCTCTAGCCTCGGTAGTTTTTAAGATTGAGAGCGGACAGAAAAACTACGGACGGACAGACAAATAGCCATCTCAATAGCTTTTTTCCAGAAAGCTAACAATGTAAATTCGTTCATAAGCACACACTGGTCTTCGTCAGCATATGGTTTACAGAGCCATAGAGATCGGGCATAGAGTGAGTGTGAAAGAGATGGAGTTTGAAATATTTTGTGGTTTGAACATGATCACCAGCCAGTGTCTCATCGAATTGCCAAGTATATTTTTAATCAATACAAATACCTTTAAAATAGATTAAGGTGTCGTTGCAATAAGTACAAGTATCTACCAAATTCCTCCTGATATAGTCAAGAATAATATCAATAACACTAAACACTAAGAAGATAATCTGACAGGGTTAACTGCTGCGTCCCAGTGAAGTACTTTCATGGACGGCAGGGCACTGGCTTTCAAAGATTGCAAAGGAACTTCGTGATACAGGTCAGTTGCAAATTGAAGGTAGCGTGAACTTTGCTATAACGATATTCTGTATACAATAACGAAAAGGAAAGAGGAAAAGGAAGTGAAAGGAAATTAGGAGCTGAAGAGAGGGATTTGGTCACAGCTGAAGTTCTCCATCAGCGTTTACGGCCACAGTCATTGTGACGTCATATTATGACAATTGGTAAAATGTTTACAAATAACTTAAGATTCGCTTTCGTTTTTTTTTTAGACAAAAAAGCAGTAATTGAAGCGAGGGTTTTGTTTAGGTGCAGCAACTAATTGTTTGAAGTAAGACTGTTTACCAGGAGTAGGACGGGAGAAATGTAATGACCTATTTTCAGTGCGAGTTATCATTGCGTTTGAGTCTCTCTCTCTCTCTCTCTCTCTCTCTCTCTCTCTCTCTCTCTCTCTCTCTCTAGCTAGAGAAAGCGTACAAGTGTCCACTCCCTCAGCAATAAATGTAAAATTGGTTTCATTTAATCTTCTTAACATTACACTTTTTTATTTTAATTAATGGAAAGGAGCTCTTCATATTCCCCAGCCAAGGAAGAGAATATTTCTCCCCAGGGAACCCTCTGCGTAGTGTTTCGCAACAGTCAATTTGGGGAATATATTTAGCTGTAAAGCACTTTAGTGCCAAATTAGAGGATATTATTAGCAACGTAAAACAAATCTTAATTACTGGTAAGCTTTCTTATCATGCAACCGCTTCATTTCATATTAACACGAACAGCTAGGGTTGGTAATAGTGTGGTGTTTACAGGTGACATTTTCTGAGAGAGAGAGAGAGAGAGAGAGAGAGAGAGAGAGAGAGAGAGAGAGAGAATGGAGTAACCTTGATTCTCAGACGATTTCACATATACCTGCTGATGCTTGCGGGCACGCACACTCACGAGAGTACATAAACACAAAGACACACGTGCGGTCTACAGTTATCACATGGACATGTCTCCTTTTATCTGGTGTAATTTCCATTGAGTTAACGTTATGGACACAGTATCAGGAAAGCGGCAAAATTTAGAATGGCAAATAAATCTGTACGCGTGAGAATCCCAAGCATATCTTACACAGTGATCTGAGGCCCTTGCGAGAGGAAATGATACAAAGCATTGTTGTTTTGTTACCCCGGTATGCAAATAGCCTATTATTATTATTATTTATTATTATTATTATTATTATTATTATTATTATTATTATTATTCATTTAATTTTTTCTATACTCAGATTGGGCTGCCCCAATGAGCTGATAACAAATGAGTTATTTAAAATGGGGAAAGTTGGAGTTAAGAAAGTTGAAAAGGTTGGCTGCTCGGTGAAAGGAAACCAATGCAATGTGAACAAATGCAAAATGAGGCGGGAGGGTATCTGTAAACTTCCCTGTTGCAAGAAATAGTTCCTTTCGGTATTGTGGACTAGAGAGGAACCAACTGCCCGACTGAGCTGAGGGAGAGGAACCAATTCAGGCTTAAGGCAAAATACGAAAAGCGTTGAGGTCGATTTATCCTACCTGCACACATCTTGACCTTCCAATGTCTCGCGTAATCTCACGAAGCTAGTTTTGTCACCTAATTTTCCTCGTCATTGTTTTTCTAGTGAAAGAGAGATTTTGCGTCTAGATTTTTGTTAGTTCCCTGGACTGTGCGTCGTTTGTGTGCTAGTCTTTCTTGCCTTGGGATTTTTCATTGGTTTGACCCTTTGGGAATGAGGACAGTGAGTGGTCGCGGTTGACTTTGGAAGGGAAGAAGTCGTCAGAATATGAATATGTTAAGTTATTCTTCGGTAAACCAAAAAAAAAACAAGTTGAGGGTATCACAGGGTTGAAATGTCTTTACAATAATTATGAATCCTGTAGAGATGAGGTTTTCACAACTTACCTTACAGACTCTATGATAAGTTTCAATTTTTCAAAGCAGACCCATACTTATCACTAAGCATCAAGTGTGGTAAAAATTCTTGAACAAAACTCTGAGTTTGTTACGAAAAATTCTAACCAAATGAAACCTATCGCTGGCAAAGAAATACATAAAACATACATATTTACATATTATGCATATATACATACACACACACACACATATATATATATATAATTATATATATATATAATAACATACATATATATATATATATATATATATATATATATATATATATATATATATATATATATATATATATATATATATATATATATATATATATATATATATATATATATATATATATATATATATATATATATATATATATATATATATATATATATATATATATATATATATATATATATATATATATATATATATATATATATATATATATATATATATATATATATATATATATATAGTATATAACGTAGGTGGCTCTATAGAAAATCAGCAAAAACGACAGTCACTGCCACCTGCATAGTTTACCCGATAAATTGTGGATTAGTCTTGAGTAATAACCACATCGAATATGAAAATTGACAAAAGTGCCTACATACAATATATACACATATATATTATCACGGACTCGTTGAGAGAATGAGTGAGTGAGTGCGTCTGAACAGGTCTCCACCAATCTGGAGCTGGAGCACCCACACAGGTAATGCATTAACCCGGAAAAAGCCCCATCATTTGTGTGTAGGCAGAAGCCCATTTTCAAAAGGAGTTCTCCCAGAAGCAGGTACTTCAGGTTGTGAAGGCTCGCCGTATTTTATCCATACATATAATAAATGAATAAGTGAATGAAAAAGGGGAATCACAAGTATTTCGAGAATTTCATAGAATGGCATGGCCGAAGAAAAATGAATATTTTTCATAGTCCTGACAACGGATCCAAGATTTTTTCTTCAGTGTTGGGCTAACGAGCTACTCGACTCTAACTCACTCACTCTCCTTCTCTCCGGTTGGTGGGCAAGTGGAACCTTCTTTGACATTCATTAAAAAAATTATGAGGTCAGAATCATTATCGTCGGACAGGAAGGCGTAAAATCTTTATATTATGCTCCGTAGTGTTGATTATGAAAAGTTATATTTATTATAATTATATTATGATGATGATGATTAAACAACCCTTTCCTTAATCTATCACGTCTTTATATTTTTTATTTAGTTTTTATGTGAAAAACTATGTTCATTATGTAACAACTTGTGTGAACTAAATCTTGCTAGTGTATGCTTACGCTGTGTACGTTAACCTACTGAAAGGAATTTTGAAAGGGTATGGCGTGGCGCTAGATTTAATATCTATTGATTTTTTAAGGGTTTTTACGTTTGTACTTTCAACAGAATTTTTGTAAATAATGTAAATACTGTTGTGTTGATGCTATTGTTGTTTATTGTTCTGTTGATTTTTACAATGTTACTGTTTTCATGGGTGTATTTATTAGTTTTAATATTGATTTTGTGTTGTTAATTTTAATTCTTTCGGGAGACATTGAGCTGAACCTTGGACCTGTTACTCATTACACCAACAAAAATTGCAAAGTACTTGACTCAGATATTCGAGGCTTAAAGCCAAATTTTCTTGATCTCCAGAGTTGCGCCTGTAGCTACGATTCGAGGTTTTTAATCCGAGACTGTTGTAAATAGCAACAAGTCAAAGGGTGAGTTTTTGGCATTGTGGCTATTACAACTACATATGTGTCTGGTAAAAAGTGACCAGTAGATTTTACATATATATTTCAGCCCAAAAGAAATAAAAACGATTGCCCACTTGGCTACGATGTTTAGGATGGGTCAGTTCCAGCTTTAATAAATATATCTAAATTCGACAGGCATTTGCATGCTATGAGGCAATAGACTTTTATCATTCTCGTGGTCAGGTCGGCAACGTGACCTCGTCGTGATTATGGTAACGTGGGTTCATTTTCCGCTGCCAGTCATCATAACTACTTCAAATTTCTTGCACTTGGATCTTAAGGCTCTGTAGTGACAAGTGTATATATCCAAAAAAGCGCGAAGAATTCGAGAAGTTAAGAGGGCATTGTGGCCACACCAGACGCGGCAAGCGTGGAGGTTGCAGGGAAGAGGTTCCCGCGGCCATTTGAAATGTAACGTATCTTAAGTGAGTGGCCGCACCGGGCCAGCGGGAAGACTCGACCCTCTGCAGTTACCGCCAAGCGATGTAACATGTTTTCAAATACCGCGGCGGTTCCCGGCGTCTTCGCCCAGGACCACACCATTTTCCATCAGTTGCCGAAGTGTCACGTATTCAGTCGGTCGTGATTGGACATAATGGCGACAGAAGAATTATTTGGGGATGGGTTTCGAGGAAAGCTTTGTGAATCCCCGTGATCCACTCCACAAAAATAATATTGTGTTAAAAAGCATTCGGAAGATATAAGCAATCGACTGCTTACTGATGGTAAGTTAATGGTGTGTGGGCCTTTTTTCGTGTGTGTGTGTATATATAATATATATATATATATATATATATATATATATATATATATATATATATATATATATATATTATATAATTTCTAGGTAGCATATATATATATATATATTATATAATTATATATATATATATATATATATATATATATATATATATATATATATATATATATATATATATATATATTATATATATATATATTATATATATATATATATATATATATATATATATATATATATATATTATATATATATATATATATATATATATATATATATATATATATATATATATATATATATATATATATATATATATATATATATATATATATATATATATATATATATATATATATATATATATATATATATATATATATATATATATATATATATATATATATATATATATATATATATATATATATATATATATATATATATGTAAATCTACTGGTCACTTTTACTAGACACACATGTAATTCTAATAGCCACAATGCCCTCTTAACTTCTCGAATTCTTCGCGCTTTTTGGATATGCTTGTAACTACGAAGCCGAAAATATCCAGACGGAAGAAATTGAAGAGCCTGTGAATAGCGGTCGCGAGAATCGAACCCGCGTTACCATATTCACAAGGAGGTCACGTTGCCGACCTGGCTACGAGAAGGATAAAAGTCTATCGCCTCTCGTACATACATATACCTGTCGTTTTCAGATATATTTTGTTAGAGAAGTTAAGAGGGCATTGTGGCTATTAGAATTACATATATATATATATATATATATATATATATATATATATATATATATATATATATATATATATATATATATATATATATATATATATATATATATATATATATATATATATATATATATATATAAAGACAGAGGGGGATTTTTTTTCCATGCATGAAGCTGGAAAGATAACCAGACAAAATCTAAAAGATGAAGTAGGGATATTTCAAATGAAAAACTTTCATTTTTTAAAAATATATGTCATGCAAATACTAGTTAATTCTGAAAGTATAAGGGACAATGAATTTTTATGAACTTTAGGTCATATTTGCCGCAGTTATATTGCCTGGTAAGGCTAAATCGTTTTGCCATGGAACTCTTCCAACTGCAGTGAAATAATTCGAGAAGGCTTCCCTCCCTCATGTTGAAAACACTGTTTAGTAGCCGGCCTTCGGGAGAGATGGGTTGCCTATAGTTCGTCGTTTGTTTTGTGAGCCTGACTTCTACAGTAGTATTGCAAGCAAAGAATCAAAAGATCGTTGGGTCATACGTAAATATTCATAAAATTTGTCTTCGTATAAACGAGACGGGCAATATAAATTGTCAAATTCATTTCTTTCCCTTCTCTGTTTATTGAAATCGCGAATCCACACTCTTCTTTATAGTCTATCGTCAAGTTTAGCACTTAGGTTTCCGAATGTAATTCGTCAGCTATGACATTCTCGGAATCCCGGCTGTTATATGGTGTCTACGGGGTGATGTGAGAGATAAAGACAGCATTAGGCGAAGGGAAGATAGAGCCTGTCTTAATATTAAAATCTTTAATAAATGTTTTGATTATATAGAAGTTGACTAGTGGGTCCTCGTCAACGAATGACTTGTTCCCCTTAAATGATTCCCCTATATTTATGGCG
>NC_089745.1:28350960-28385960 GCF_040412425.1 Macrobrachium rosenbergii | reverse complement strand
CTCAGTTGCCCTGGAAAGTATCGGCATGTTGGAATTTTAATGTCCCTCATCTCACAGAGGTTCGCTCAATGGAGGGTTGTGAACCCTTTCGGGGAGGAAATGCTCCATAAATGACAAACTAGCAATTCCGTCGAAACCAACACCACCGCATAGGTCAAGCAAGGCTGTTTACTGGAGGTCGCTACAGCGATTTTATGGACTTGAGTGTGAATAGCCTTAATGTCAAACTATATCCAAAGGTAGATGAACACACTTTTTCTGGATGAGGTTACAATACCCGACCCTGACCAAGTCTGATGAAGTGTGCCATTTATAGCATCTACCTTTTCTTGCTGGTCACCCATCCAAGTATCGAGGAGATCCAACTTGTTCAACTTTGCTATTAACAATAATATTATAAAATTGTAAAGATTCTGTGCCATATACCTTTTCCCCTTAGAGTGGTGGCTCATGGTGTTTAACCTAAATCTAAAGGGATGAAATTGCTATCCCCCCTCCCTTGTTCAACTTCTTTGTGAGGTACCACAGTTTGCCGATCTTCCAGGTACTTAAACAGTATTGAACGTGGGTTCTATCGTTGGTAGTCGGGAAAGCTAGAGGTTTATAAATCTCATTGTTTTTATTACTGGTCTAGACGCTTTAAGTAACTCTAGGGTCTTAGGTTTCATTACAGAAAAAAAAGAAAGATAACTAAATATAATACTCAGTTATACAGTGTTCACGGTGAAGCAACTGCTAAGCTAACCTAATGAAAATGGATGAATACATTTTGATTAAAAAAATAAAATTGATTGTCTTTTCCACAAGTAAAAAAAAAAAAAAAGAGGACATTGGACAAATAAAACCACATGTAACACATTGTACAAAGAAAAAAATATAAAACAAAAGTAAGATAAGTGCCGATCACTATGATTAGCAAATAAGAAATCTAAAATAAAATGGCAATAGTGGTCAAATAGCTAGCAGTGTAACCTGTATGGGATAGTTGGGGTAAATATCATTCCTCTTATTCTGAATTTTAACGGGAAACGAAATCACGGAATAAAACCGAAGCTACTTTTTCCGCCCAAATCCTAAAATGAAGATCCGACTGGCATGATTCCAAGAACGCTCCCTAATTTGGCAACAAATCCCATCAAGGAATTAGCCCCAGTTTAAGGAATAAACATCCTCTCTGAGACACCGTTATTGCTTGGTCTCGTTCCCTGCCTCAGATACATTGCTTGCAACTACGGTAATAGGGAAGAGGGGTCCTCCCCCTCCAGACTTCCTGCTTCTCCTCCCCCTCCCCCATACCCCCTTTTACTCGGCTAATGAGTTCGTCGTACTAGTTGGCATTACGGAGAGACGGGGCGGAGAAATAATCGAGTAAAATGACTCGAAAATCAGTGATAGCGCATGACCAGTCTCAGGTCCCTCACAGTTTGACAGCAAGCTTGCGCATGAGA
Organism: Macrobrachium rosenbergii; assembly: GCF_040412425.1. Classification (NCBI taxonomy): domain Eukaryota; kingdom Metazoa; phylum Arthropoda; class Malacostraca; order Decapoda; family Palaemonidae; genus Macrobrachium; species Macrobrachium rosenbergii. The sequence continues at coordinate 28,384,512 of NC_089745.1, read as the reverse complement.
GTGGGTATGAACATGCGAGCGTACTCTGCGCACTGTAACTGATAAAGCAATTGTCAGCAGCCAAGGGTGAACTGGATGCAACGAAAGGAACACTACTTATGGATTCAAGTGAAATGTTTTATGGTGGGGAGGAAGAAGGGACGTCGTTTGGAAAGGGGTGAAGAAACAGGAGGTTAAGAGGCATGTCAAAGGGAATTAGAATAAGAGGAAGGGGGTTGGTTAGAAGGAGGGGCGGGGGAGGGGGGAGCAGAGAACCGAGGTCTCCGGGGAAACTTGCAGAGCCACTTTGAGGTAATGACGCAGAAAGGATTGTGGACACGAACTCACCTGTCATCCTTCACCTAGGCACCACCAACTCAGGTCTCTCTCTCTCTCTCTCTCTCTCTCTAACATCTCCATTAGCAAGCACTTTCCTCCGCACCAAGAGATGGATCACGAAAACTCACCATCCCTTGAAGATTCCATCACTTTCTCTCAGATCTTGAGAGCGAATTGCCAAAATCCCCGACACGCCATAAGAGCTCTCATCTTCATTTTTCTCCTCGTGTGTTCTTCTCTCCTCTTCCCTTCTGAGGCTTTGTTCCATTTTTATTTGCCCTTGAATCATTCACTTGCAGCCTGGAAATGATTGAAAGTGGTTAATTGAAAGGGATATTGCCTGCTCTATAATGTCTTATTTTTCCTAAAGGGAATTGATTAGTGAATTTTCAGCATTTCATCTGTTTATTATACAGATTTTGCAGTGTGAAATCTTTGTTTATATAAACATCTCGAATTGGAGTAACTACTTCGGTTCGTTAAAAAATCGATTCTATAATCATCATTAAATTTCATTTCAGCAAATATCTAGTCGCTACAAAATATCTTTTGCTTGACATGTTTTGTGTCCTTATTTTCTTCGTCTGATATTAAAAATCTATCGAATTATTTAATTGCAGGTGATCTATTCCTTTATTCCACAATGTATAAAAAACTTAGATTTTGCATTTGCTCTCAAAACTTCAAAACTAGAAATATTTCATTTTCACCAATACTATCAAGATTCTAGTCAGGGATGACACTGGGTAATCAAACAAATCAACTGGCTCTATCCTTAAAAGTAAATGTCCGTGAAAGATGCAGACTCTACGGCAACGACACAGAAACAATCCAACACCCTTTTAGTTTTAACGACTTATTTCAGGACGAGACTATACTGGTGTGCCGCTTTCCAAGCAGGTTCCGAATATGGTTTCGTTGTTACAGGTATTAGAATAATCGAATCTTGAGCAGAAGAGTTATGATACGCAACAGGATAATGAAGGAAGGAAATATATCGGTAAGTTCTCAACAACATTTGTTTACCGAATCCCCAGTCCCGTCGACATCAACTATCAAGCTCCATTACCTCCGGCAAAGTAGTTATTACTTTTTGCTCGGCTTGTCCGTCTCTCTGTTGGCAGGTTTGGACAAAAAGTTACGTCTTGATTTGGACGAGAATTTTACCCAAGTTGGGCCTCGAGACAACCGTTTGGTGGGGAAGTCACAATAGTGCTGTAAATACTTTTATCTCTGAAATGTTTAGTACACAGAAACGCAGAATTTCTTGAACACTTTATTTACTGACATGAATCATATTATAAATTGCTTTACAGTTTTAACCTTTTTACACAAATTGCACCTGCAAACATGTATACAAAATATCTGCAGTTTACAAATGCAAATCAGGTTCAGAATAAGCTATGAGCTAATAATTTATTACAAGCCATTATAGAAATAGTTTGCTGATTCAGAGAGAGCACAACATTCCTCTGCCTCAGCTGCAGCCACTACTATGGCAATCTTCCATCTCCATTGAGCAAAGGGAGAAAATAATTGACCTATGATATTGAATGGTGAAACAATTAGTACTTGAGTGATAGTAATTAGGTGGTTCTTCTGAGAGATTTTGCCATTAAAGGGAAAAATAGAAGGAAGGCAGGGACAGAATGGGAAACCATAGAAATCGTCTCGCCCTACAGGTAAACGTGCACAAATGATGAATCCCTGCATCTGCATAATTTCGAAAATTAGCGTTGTATATTCTTGTATTTTGTATATCTATTCTGGATCATTTCGATGTTATTAATCATTTCAATATTATTAATAATGATCACAAATATCCAAATGTTTTGATTTTATGTTGTGGCCATTATTTCATAAGATTCGTTGTAAAAGTATTTGATCCCTCTTTGCTGTAAGAATTCTTATCAACAATGCCTGGCATTCTGGCAGCGTCACAGGACATGCTTTCCAAATGTCAGGGAAAGTTTGGCACAGAAAGTAACTACCTTTAATGTACTCGAATTGTTACCTATTCACAGTGAGTTACAGATTAAGAACACTGTACGAAATCGGGTACGTAATGCTCTTAGTTTTGCTGGAGATCTGTCCAACACCCTTCTCACTATACTGCCAATTAAATCTCTCCAGAACTATGTTTAGGTGAAAATCCACCTTATATCGTAGTGGCGTCGGTGGATAACTTGAACTACAACAAGCATTCCATCATCGCCACGGTGTGCCTTCATTTTTCAAGGTCAGAAACAGGTCGCTAGACAAGACCCAGAAAGAAAAGATCCCAACGTTACTAACAGTGGAACCTCAGGTATACTAGTCTCCCGTAGGCAGAACTGAAAAATCAATTTGGGATAAGAACTCTTATCCATTATCAATGTTGCTTTGAATGTAACGAGTTACTTTTCAAATATGTCGGCTATTTCCTATAGGCACACCGGTTGTCATAAAGTTTTATTTGTTCAGAGTGTTTACAGAGAACATGGGAATATTTTTTTTGTGACATTGAACAATTTAAAAATAGCTGTTGGCCTGCAACTGCTTCATTAAGCATTCCTACTACCTTCTAGCACAAAGATTATCACCTGCTTTCCGTTATTAGAAACTCCAAATAGAAAAGGAAAAGAGAAAATACTGATTAAATAAAAGTACCCTGTCAGTCTTGAATAGAAAAAAGATCATCTCTATTGTCACTCTCAACCTGTCAGGGATCCTTTCGTGTTCCTTCAACGGAAAGCAAGTTTGGTCAAGTTGTTCTGAAGTGGCTTTGCTTTGTCCTTAGTATCTGTTAAGTTTCGTATAGTTTGTTTACAGCGGAGTGACAGCAGACGCACTAGTCTTAGATTTACTCTGATATAGAGGTATTGATTAAAGTTTGGTTTTCAGACGATCGTTGTTGGCTAATCTGAAATATTTTTTCGTAGGCTTGCTTTTCACGCAAATGCCCTTTAAACATCTACAATATAATATTTCCTGGCGCCTGATGTGCTAACGTGATTGTCTATACTTGATGATGGCATCTGAGAGCAGAAGTGACAATTATCAGCAATTGACTAACTTGTTTCTTGAATTATGCAAGCGCGTTCAGCTTATATTAATGCGTATTGTATACGGTGTTGCATTTCTAGTATCCAGTTGTTCTCAGATAATTCCGTGGTCAAAATCTGTCGCAAATGCAAGAGAATAGGAAACGGTAATTCCACTGAAATAGGGTTATGTGCTATTTATTATACTATTATATTTTATATCTACATAAGGAAAGAGGGAGAACAGGAGAGAGAGAAGTAGCCTTTTGCGCGACCCAGCTCGAGGGAGGCTGGAGCTTAATTTAATGTTTTTAATAAAGCGACGATGGCAGGCCCTTCGGTATCGGCCTAATTCGTAATAAGTCGCAGGACAAGAGGACGACATCCACAGAATAATTAACTCTGCTCTTCATTAACTGCTGCAGGCTTTTACCAAGCCTCCAGGATTACATTTGATTACGAAATTTAGGCCTAATCTCGACGACGCGACCGTTAGCAAGTCCTTTGAGGTTAAGGTCAGGATCTCAGCTCTCAGAAAACCCGCCATCGAGACAAAAGTTGTTTCGTAGAATTACGTGGAGACATAAAGGGAAAATCCTGAATAGTCTAATATTTACCAAAAATTTGGAAGTTTCAGTCTATTATAAACGCAGATTCTTTAAAGCTCTCTTATGTTATTTTTAAATTTACTGTTTATCCAGAGATGAAGATGATAACTCAGGTTTGATGAAGTTATCAATGTATAGCAGTATAGAAACGCAGACTGATGTTAAACGTATTTTAATTGGTATCAAATGGATTTTCACTGCTCTAAAATCTCTCTCTCTCTCTCTCTCTCTCTCTCTCTCTCTCTCTCTCTCTCTCTCTCTCTCCCCCCCCGAGTTTGCAAGCACTTTCAGCCCTATTAAGAGATCAATCAAGAAAACGTTTTCCCCGAGAAGATTCCAGCATCTCTTCCTCCCAGCATCAAAACAATGTTCCCCGATCCTTGGAAATCTGGAAGAGATCTATATTCTTCATTCCCCATTTAACATTCTGCGCTTCATATCTGCAAAATCCCTTCGTTTATTGATACCAAGGCATTCAATTTCGAGGAGGTAGTAAATGACTCCGAGATATGGAGGGAAATGGAAAAATGGTATCCTTGACTTTTTTTATTAATTCAGTTAAAAAGGAAATCGGTGAATGTGACAGCGTCGGTGGCGTTCTGTACGTAGCCGATAATCTGTATTCCCTTACAGATGTTTCTGTAACACGCAAACACAAATATACCGTCAGTTATTGAAGCCTAGTTATCGCCATCATCCAAATTTTGTCTAGAGACAGGCAAAGTGTCCTCTAATGCAACACGCGAAAAAGGTTCATGTTTTCAGATTGAGTCGGCTTTATGCCAGCGCTTGGCTTTGGACGGTTTGTAAGAGTAGTTAAGGTGTAAAAGAGTGTACGAGGCATGATGTGGACCTCTGGATTCTTACTACCAAATGAGATGACAAGAACAAAGAGAGTATTTCTTATTTTTCCTATTAGCCCTTTGTACCATTATCTAATGGAAGTCGGGTAATCCCAGCTGACTGACTCTTAAAAGGCACCAGAAACGCGACTTTAAAATGTAAGAAGGCCGCACCTTCCTTCAGCTTACCTAGAGACTGCCTCTGAAGCACTGCTAGTTCAATTTCGCATACCTCTTATCAAAGGATGGCGCCGAGCACCACTCGACCAGCAATACAGTTCAACACATTTCGTTATCACTGTTTCTCTTGGCTAAATGTGCCGTGTTATTCATTTTCAGCTTTCTGTAAAAGAAAACTTTTGTGCCGGCTTTGTCTGTCCGTCCGCACTTTAGTCTGTCCGCACTTTTTCTGTCCGCACTTTATTCTGTCCGCACTTTATTCTGTCCGCACTTTCTTCTGTCCGCACTTTTTCTGTCCGCACTTTATTCTGTCCGCACTTTATTCTGTCCGCACTTTATTCTGTCTGCATTTTTTTCTGTCCGCCCTCAGATCTTAATAACTACTGAGGCTAGAGGGCTGCAAATTGATATGTTGATCACCCACCCTCAAGCCATCAAACATATCAAATTCCAGCCCTCTATCCTCAGTGGTTTTTATTTTTTTAAGGTTAAAGTAAGGCATCATCGTGCTGCTGGCAACGATATAGGATAAGCCACCACCGGGCCGGGGTTCAAGTTTCATGGGCCGCGGTTCACACAGCATTATACCGAGACCACCGAAAGATAGATGTGTTTTCGGTGATCTTGATTATATTCTGTAGCGGCTGTACAGAAAACTAAACCTCGGCGCATTTTGTACTTGTTTCATATAGTCGCGTTGGCCCTAGAATCTTTTTCCGTTATTCTCTTGTTAGGAAAATCAAAATTCATTCTTCCTAGCTAATGGGTCACCTTTTTTGGGTCTACGTTTACTTTTTCTTTTGATTATTAGTAAACATTTCATATCGTAATTTCGGATGAAATTGCCCTCTAACCGCCTCAGGCGTCCTCTTCATTTTCCAGCAAGCATCTGGAATCAGGCATTTCGTTTGTGATCGGTGGCAAGAACGGTAGCACTCACGAGATGAGAGCACAAGGAGGGAAATCATGAGTAAGGTTCCTCTCGGGAAGCACGGCAACATTCCGCGAGGAATAGCCTGTATGAGCCTTTGGCTCATACAGGCTATGTACGACTGAAACAGCTTTTTGATGCCAAGTGTACTGCAGTGGCCCCGTAGACGGGGTAGTGCCGTCAGTTCATCTCACGAGGTGCACTGTAGGCATTACTTAAGGGTCCTTGCAGCGTTCCCTAGGACCATAGCCACAACCTCTTTCATTCCTTTTACTGAACCTCCGCTCATATTCTCTTTCTTCCATCTGACTTTCCACCCCCATCTAACAATTGTTTCATAGTGCAGCTCCCAGGTTTTCCTTCTGCTACACGTTTCAGACCTTCTTGCTGTCAATTTCCCTTTCAGCGCTGATTGACCTCATAGGTCCCAGCGCTTGGTCTTAGGCCTAAATTCTATGTTCTATTTTGTACTGCAGTGCCTTGCTGGTCGAATTTATCTTTGAGGGTCGAGCGGAGATTACAGGTCCTTCCTCGCCAAGGTTCCGGAAGGGGATCAGACTACCAGAATTCAGGAGTTTTTAAATTTGTTGCAGAAGCTGGCGTTCTGCTACAAATTCAAGTTTTAGAAGTGGACAGTAATGATAAATATCACATTAAATCTTAATTATATTTTAGAATTTTTTTTTTTCAAAACCTCCCTAAATTTTTATCTGTCTAATGATTCCGACATCAATAACACGAGCAGTTATTACATCAGGCAGAACCATAATTCGTTAAAGTGAGCAGGGGAGGCCCATATTTGATTGAACTTTCTTAGGAGTATATAGCTTTACAAAAGCCAACACACACTGATAATTCATAAGACCCTGGTAACCTGCATTCCAGGCTATCAGAAGAGCTCGTTTCTAAACAAAAACAGAACAAATGCCACGCAAGAAACAGAGTTCGCATAATGACCTTGAATTATACGAACGGACTACAATGGTAATAAAACATCCCGGGCTCGTATTTTCTCATAATAAGGCGGCTGCAAATGCGGTAGCGTTCGCTGGGTATTTAATGCACAACACGTAGAAAAAAATCTTCAGATAAAAAAGATAAACACAAATTTTTTGCGACGCCAAGGGAAACTTCCATTATTTCAAGGAAGGAACGTGATAGGAAAGAATTTCCTGGTTTTCCTGTTTTATGATTTATGTGACTTTCTGTTATGCTGTCCTTAATTATCCGATCCACTCAATTTAATTGCCTGCTGGTGATGTTACCCATATTTGTGCAAGGTTTTCTGTGTACATTTTCTTATCTACTGTTTTGCCAATGTTTACGCTCACATTTTTTCAGTATTATATTTACGGGGTTTTGTTGTGGTCTTTCAGTGCTTCCCTAATTCACATTGTATTTCCATTGATTGGTACTTTAAATGCGTTTGGGAGGAAGGCTGGTTGGTGAGTCTAGATTAAATCGGCTTTGTGCCAGCGTTGGTTTTGGCCCTAAGTAGTAATGTGTTGAAAGGGTTAGGATGCTCAGATGTGGACTTCGGGTTCTGTCCAGTCAACAGAGACAAAAGAGATCGTAGACTGAACCCATTAGACCAGTCCTCCGCGTCCTTTGCTTTCCGTGAATGAAATTTTCTGCCTTTCATCTTTAATCTTCATGTTTTCGAGTTTGTTTTTGGAACCGGTGTTATTGTAACATAGGAAACCTCATCAGAAGTCGAGGAAATGCTCCAAGTTTAATGCATGGCATGACCGGTTTGTTCTGAAGTATTAGCAATAGAATACAAAGATTGCTGAAGATCTAGATAGAGAAGCATGCGCACCGCAGTATAATGTCTGAGGCTTAGCTGCGCTTGAGGTTTAACTGTAGTGCATTGTTTTTGTTTTCTTTACTGATTCTCGCGGACTTACGCATACACTCAGCACAAAGAAAAGTCACCTTAAAGAATAAGTCAAAGTATTGAAATAGTAACAAAAAAGAGAAAAGGAAATGCAAGATAGTGTTCTCTTTCGACCCATTCACCTTTGACCTAATTGAAACATTTAGTCTTGTTTTCCCTTTAGCTTAATGGTTTGTAGGGAGGAAGAGTACGATTTCTCTCATTTTAAGCGGATTCAAAAATCTTTCTTCCAAAACCAACAATAAATACAGAGGAATGAAAACATTATTAAGGCTAAGCTCAGTTTAGCTAACGATTTTTAGGATTAACTATGCAACCATAATTACTCGGGTCACCGGGGCAAGGCTTTTCAACCAGGGGGGGAATTCACTCCCATGGGGTTGGGGGATCTTAGGATTTCAGGTAGGCTAAGTGTAACTACAGAGTGACGGACCCAAATTGTTGAAATATTGGTTTTTCTACAAGGTAAACTTCTACGGATTGTATATAATCTACGGGATACAACCCTTTAGTGAATAAAGTGTGGTATGTGGTAGATTTCCGGAAACATCTACACGGCGGTATACTAACCTGTTGTGCCTGTTTTAGCTACATTATTAAAATGCCGCCCTGAATCTCTCTCTCTCTCTCTCTCTCTCTCTCTCTCTCTCTCTCTCTCTCGAGAATGGGGGAAGTTTATTTTCAGATTTGAAAAATCTGTAGACCATTTTGACTTTTCAAATACCCAACTGAAGATCGTTCCCAACATTTAAGGTGACAAAAGAAAATAGTGGTACAACCATGACTATCGGTCACAATCCCTTCAGCACTATTTCTGAACGATTTTAACATGTCATTACTGCTTTGCACTGTACCCAGTCAAAGAATAAACAACCATTTATAGTTCTCCGTTATTTGTTTCTGTCGTATGTTGTCAACTTCTCCCGCTCTTCATTGTGTGCTTCCCGTTTTTCTCTATCTCTGTTTAATGTTTTCTGTCTCTCCCTATTTTTATTTTATATTCTCCATTTCTCCCAATCTAAGTTGTATGTTTTCCGTTTCTCCCTATCTTTATTGCATGTTTTCTATTTCTTTTCGTCTTTATCGTATGCGTTCTACTGTTCCCTGTCTTGACCTTATGTTTTCATTTCCCCATGTCTTGAATACGCTGTCTTTTCCCTTGCTCTCACCCATCCTCATGTCAGCTTTTGAAGAGTTTCCAGCTGAATGTAATTTCCAGTCCTTACCCTACTGGTTTCAATGCATCATTAATCGTTCCAGTTTTTATTTTCTCTCACTCCTCATCGCCTGAGTAAAGGAGAATCCGGAAATATCGGTAATGACTCCCAGTCATTTCCCTCTTCTCCTGACTCGCTCAAATCTCAGACCCTTTTAATATCTGATGATAATTGTTGGTTTCATTAACGTGTTATTGCAGTCTGCAAAAAAATCTTATTTTAGGAATGAGCTGGTGTATATAATTTATATATATATATATATATATATATATATATATATATATATATATATATATATATATATTTATATATATTGTATATATTTATATATATATATGTATATATATATTTATATATACATGTGTATATATATTTATAATATACATTTATTTATATATATGTATATATATATATATATATATATATATATATATATATATATATATATATATATATATATATATATATATATATATATATATATATATATATATATATATATATATACACATATACACACCAATTTCAGGGACTTATTGTCACATCCTCGGAAGAAGGAAGAGACAATTTGCCATAACGCTGTCGGAAAAGCACTAATTTTAGTGAGCGCCAGTATATGAATTAAATCCGAATTCTTATGAAAATGAATCGTTGGTGGAACGAGGATTATTGCAACTAAAAAGTATTCGTAAGAGATTGGAAACGACGTGATCAGTATGGTAATGCAATATGTCTTGTGGGGGATTTCAGCTCCTGGGTATACGAGAGAGATAACTTGAACGTGCAAAGTTAACACGACAACAGGCTAGGAGGAAAAAGTGAGACAATGTTTTGACCGAGTATTAAACATCATTCTGGGTATGACAGTGAAAGAGCTAAAGTATCGAGAACATTCAGCAGAAAATAAAAATTTCGTTAAGAAACGTTGAAGCCCAAGTCAGCGTATTATACAGTTTATCATAGTTTATGCCATCAGCATTTTCCTATCTAAATTTGTTTGGAAGGTGAACAACAATTGGAATTGCTAGAGCTAATATAAAAATCCAGAGAGAGAGAGAGAGAGAGAGAGAGAGAGAGAGAGAGAGAGAGAGAGAGAGAGAGAGAGCGAACAGTTAAAGAACAATATTTAATGCATTTTTAGAGAGAAGGAAAATGATTACGGAGTCCTCAACTCTTTATTGTTATCTCCACAAACTCTTCCATGACCGCAATTGATTTTGAATATGCGCTGGGTCTCAAAATTACTTTGCCAAAATAAGGTCAACGGTCATGGAATACTGTACTCTCATCTCAAAGAAAACGGCATATAATGTTGGTTTGAGTAAAAGAAAATGGTGTGATATGCTTTGGTGTGAAGTGGAATGACGTCTTTATCAAAGAAAATGGGATGGAAAACTGGCGCACTGAAGAAAATGGGATAGTATACCATCACATGAAAGAAAATGGAATGGCGCTAAAGAAAATCGTAGATATACGAGTCTCTAAAGAAAAATGAACATGGTCTCTCTAGAAATCACCTTACTCCAACTATAGTGCTTAGGTAAGGACACGTGTTGGCTTAAGATCAGCTAATCGTGATCTAAACTAACCAACCTACTCTTGTTTTGGACACGGGTACGAGGGAATTGGATTAGCATACTCGCTTATAATTACCGTAATTAGCATTGTCGTCCTCTACTTCATACTGCATCGAGTCTTTTCATCTAAAAAAAATGCGAGAGGATGGAATCGATCGGTGATAGTTTTTTCTTTTTATCTGGTGGCGAAAACGTACTGGGATGTGGTCAGCAGATTGATGGTGAATGGCAGAATGTTAGATGTCCGAATAGCATCGTTATACATCATAAAATCACTTGGCTGTCAGAATGAAAGCTTATTTAATAGCCCAAATTTCTCCATCAATTGTGTATTATCTTTTAGTAATTCTACGGAGTTGAGAGGCTACGAGAAGTGTGTTTTTAATTGCAAAGGTAAATAGTATGGCCCCCTTGCTTTGAAGTGGTTTTCGGATGCATACTTTCGTGCTGAACGCTACATGTACCGCACCTATATTTTAACGCACATTAGAACAAACCACACTAATTGTTAGAAGAAACATGTAATTTTCAACATTTTCAAAAGACTAGATTCTATTTAAAACTTGATAAAAGTTACTTTTGAAAATTTACCGGTAAGTATTATCCTCATTTTTATTTTGGCTTTGAGAGAGACCAGAACTGAAAAACACTCAAGTACACTCACTGAGGAAAAATAGTAACTGGAGATATCATATAAGTTATCTATAACATTGATTCTTTCATATAATAAAATAAAAACAATTCTCTGCATTTTGAGTTCCCGGGGCTAAAAAAAAAAATGGAATATCATATAAGTTAAATGTTGATGCATTCCCCGTAGCGGGGTAGCTCCGTCTGTGCACTTCAGGCGGTGCGCTGTAGGCATTAGTTAAGGTTCTTTGCAGCGTGCCTTCGGCCCTAGCTGCAACCCCTTTCGTTCCTTTTGCTGTACATCCCTTCATATTCTCTTTCTCCCATCTTACTTTCCACCCTCTCCCAACAATTGATTCATAGTGCAACTGCGAGGTTTCCCTCCGGTTACACCTTTCAAACCTTTTACTGTCAATTTCCGTTTCAGCTCTGAATGACCTCATAGGTCCCAGTGTTTGATCTAAATTCTATATTCAATTCAATTCAGTTCTATAGCCTGCCAAATGGAGAATGAGTAGTTAGTTTCCTAGCTGTTATTTATAGATTATGTGCAATGTGATGATCATGAAAGCCTTGGTGGTTAATGTCAACGAATCTCATTGCTTTAATTTGTGCATCTACGTAAAGAGCCTGAGCTACTATTGAATGTATCTACAAATTCCAACCAAAGTAACGCTACTTTGCTTTCAATACCATCCATTTTTTGCAAACACCTCAGCACCAGGAAACGACCTCCAGAAAAAAGGTGGCTGTCCGTTTTACCTCCCACTGAAGTTTCACATAGGGTAATTTTGATTGATTCCAGGTTTTAAGGAAGGTTCATTTACACGATTATTGTAATAACTAGTGTGGCTTGTTCCCATTGGAGTTAAAATTTATGGAAAATACATAAAAACATTTAGTATGAAAGTGTGCATTTGTAACCCATTTCGTGGCGTTGACTTCGGCGAACATGCCACTTACTTTATAATTACGATCAGTTTTTTCTAGTCTCTCAACTCTGAATTACAATTAAAAGTCGTAACATGTTTATTAAGGAGAAATCTTGGTTATTAGGTAAGCTGCCATTCAGATCACTGATTAATTAAATGAAGTATAACAATGCTATTCGGACATGTTAAATTCAACCAGTCATCATCAAGCTGCTGACTACTTTTAAATGCATTTCGCCAGATATAAAAAAACAGAGTATAGTTCTTAAGACCTTTGGTTATTCAAACACAAATTTCCAACATTTTAATGAAGAGAAACCCTTTGAGGCTGAGCCCGTGAAAGTTAAGGGGATTTGACGCTGTGGTCTAGTTAAAAGTACCTAACAATATTAATAGTTCTCGCCGTAACCTATTCAATCAGAGAAATTATCTTGCAAGTACTTTATCATAAATCCATGAGGTTAAATCCTTCGCAAGTAATAATTCAAGATGGATGCAATTGAATCCTTCAATGCTTTTCACTTTTTCTATAGCAATTACTCTTTAGGTTGACGATTGGTCAGACGCGATATTAAGGAACAAGATCGGTAAATAAAATAAAGTAATCTGTTTCCGATCATTATTTCAGGAGGACAGCTCAGTTTGTAGTTAATATTCGAGAAAGAACACCTTTTTAGAAAGATAAAACAAGCGTCATTCAGATTTCTTTTCTCTCTTCTTTTGGATCTGGTCTTTGCAGTGACAATAGTTTCCGAAAAATGAATAATTCTAGAAGTTAAGAGGGCATTGTGGTTATTAAAATTATGGATGCATCTGGTAAAAAGTGACCTGTAGATTAAAAAAACACACACATGTGTATATTAATAATCGTGAAGCTACAAATGTCGTTTAATATCCGATTCACGCTACTTCGGGAATATACTCGAAGGGGAATTATAAGTGATAAAGGGATCGGTACCGCCAGGTCTCGATCCCTTGACACAGTGCCTTCCAACGACTCAAGTCGACGGTCAAACCACCGAGTCAAGTACGGCAGATGCGGCCAACTAACAGCGTTCTTGATGACTCAGTGGTTTGTCCGCCGACCGGAGTCGTGTTGAGGGATCGAGACGCGGCGGCACCGATCCATTTATTACTTATAATTCCCCTTTGGGGATATTCCCAAAGTAGCGTGAATTGGATAATAAACGACATTTGTAGCTTCATGTATGTAAATCACGGTGTGATAATAATTATATATATATATATATATATATATATATATATATAATATATGTATGTATATATATAACATTCTTTCTTTAGTAGAAAACAACTATTTTTCAATCATGAACTTTTAGTTTTCTACAAACTGTCGCCCACTTAATTTTATTATTCAAATTTACGCTACCTGTTTTTTTCAGATGCTTTCCTGTTTTCAAGGAATATCAGTTCCGATGGAGAATTATCACAGGAAACAAAATTAACAAGGGAATTTATAGAAAGTGATAAATGGATTGAATGAAATGTACTGTCGAAAAACCTGTTGACCCTTGTCGCGAACCCAGACAAGTACAACACAGACCCAGCAACCCTTTAGACAGTCGAAAGTTACCACAGAGGTGAGCTATCAAGAGAAATGTGTTATTTATTAATTATCTCTATATGGATGGTTAAGTTAAACCCACACAAGTTTTCTGGTCCCCTGCCACTTATTTTACCCGTCGAGAACGAGCCTCCACAGAGGGGAAATGTGGATAAACGGAAAGAAAGTGTACAGTAGGTCATTGTTGAAATAAGAAACCAATAGGATTATCAATAGAAAGAATTAACCCAACTCACCGCCATGGTAACCTGTTCATTGGTTTCATTAACGGATCCTGATGTCATACCCTGTCAGACTTAAGAAATGTTAAGACCAACGAAATGAGATTTGGCAGTTACTTATGAAAGACTTTTTATCACACCGTGATTTTTTAGATGAGATGGATAGATACTGTTGTGTAAGATTCGATGAATGGATGGCAAGATTCTTTAGCGATTTCATGCCGAAAATTCGTTGTAAAACCTAAAACACCTAGTAGGGTTACCGTCAGGCCCTAGATTTTCCCTGTCTTTGGAGATTTCAGAGCTCTGTAAACCTTTCACATGAAAATAATGAAAGGTATAAGATTTGAAGAGGTGGAATGACAAGGTCAGGTGAACTACAATCACTGCAGATGGGTTAGGGAGGAAAACACAGCACCAAAGGAAGTGGCTTTTTCCAGAACGAGAGAGAACGCGCACTTTTGTAAGGTAGAGAGAAGGGAATATTTCCACAAATATTCAGAGATGGTTTAAGATAAAGTTGCGCCTCATCTTATTGAAAGAGAATTATTAGCCATGCGAAGTTCAACTTGCTAGGAATCCACACAGCTTTGAAAGAAGCAACAGTTACTGTAGATCGAGACTCCAAGGAGTTTCGTATCCCTCTCCGTAATTTCAATATCAAGAGAGCAAGCATGGTCATGCTTGTGCTCACAGTGAGAGTGAGCTTTCATGGAAGCGACGTATACCTCCATACCCTCAACCGACACCTCAGAAATAGGGCTATGGCTTGTCACAAGGCTAGACTCTGTAACAAAATCCATGATTCATCAAGACCTCTGTCAAAGGGCCATGGATGGCAGAATGAGAGGGATGGTCGGGTCTTGAACTAAGGAGACGAGACAGCAATAAAGAAATGAAACTTACAGGCAAGTAGTAGTTTTCAAAATCTGAAGGGATGAAAAGTCAGGTGTACAGGCAGCTTGGTCATGTCAGTCTGGAACTCGTCTGGGGTATTCGATGACATGTTCCAGAATGCTGACGCCAGGAAAGTTAAGAGGTCCTCACCCCGCAGATTCAGTCAAACAAGAGTTAAACCACACGATGGTGAACGCTGAAATAGCCGATATAGAGGATCTCCCCATGTGGATGCAATGCGGTTTAGTAGATAGCTTTAGTTGTAAGCGGCATAAGGGCTACAGCACGAGCTCAGGAAGGAAGGATTGAAAATTTCAAGCCACTTAACATTAAATTAGGAGATTCAGAAAGTCCCAATAGTCTTAAATCAGGTATGTTGATGCTTATATATGCGCATGCGCCACTTGTGGAGATAAAACAAAAGTTTTACCTGCGGAGAGATGTAACATAATTTCTTGGCAGGAGCTGATGTTGCAAGCTGACGTATCTATCTTACATCAGTGGAGGTATCAAAATTGAATTTTTTTATCTCTCTTTGCTTGGGATAGGAAACAATACTCAATCTTGCGAATCCATAACTGAAAAACAGGGAAAACAGTTTGAAATTCAAACTACACTATTTCCTCAGCACAAGAACAGATGAGTGAAAGTATAAAGTTAGCGTAGTTACAGACCAAGCAAAAAAGTTGGTTTAGGGAAGTTTGTCAATAAACCGGATGTGTTTTAGCATGTACCTCGAGAGAGAAGAGCAAAGTAAAGATTCAGCTAATCAGAGGATGTTATTGAGGTGTAGTTTCTTAAGGCCATCTTTAAATACCATTTTACATGCCAGTTTATGCCAATCAGCCTAATCGTCTTTTCCTTTGGAAACCTCAACTTACTCTACGGATATGAAATGGATTAAGTGCGTTATGAGCGGCAATACATCTGTTCCAATCGTAATTTTCCTTAAGTACCGGGCGATTGCCCAAACCAGCAACTCCTAATGGCGACAAGTAGCAGTTCAGTAATGTAATTAAATCCATCTGGTAGAGCTGAATGGAAATGTGATTTCCGTGATGTGTTTCCGGATTTAATCAAATCCTGACCTGCTTGCTCTTTCCGGCATTAAATGTGCTTTCAATTTTGGGAGGGAAGGAATCCATGAATATCTCTTAAGACTGAAAATTCCTCGAATCCCAGTAATAAGTTTTCCTTCTGTAAACGTGAATGCTGTGTGTGATTATACACAAAAGAGCGTAATTTGCACACTCAGATATGCCCTTGCAGTTCCTAAACATAAGATTTCACTCTACATCATCATGCATTTGCATGCTTGTGCATTCAGTAAGAACACATTTCATCAATACCGGCACAGGAAATTAGGGCTGATTTATATTAACGAATTCAGATGCTTTTTGCAGATGTGGACTTATTGCAAATGAGGGTAAAAGGTGTGCCCTCTTATTACATAGAATTCTGTCCAAGAGATCTTTTGCAAAATCACTCCTTTCCAGCCATATCTCCCAATTACTTGCAATATACATTTCTTTAGGTTACATTTAAAATATCTAAATATGCAAAATTAACATACTTAATTCACCTTGTGGACACACACAATTTTACTGTTTATACATATGCTAAGTTTACAGTCTTTCAATCTAAGTCCCCATCGGCCGCTAAGATTTTCCTTTTCATTTTAGGCAAAAAGATTTGACATTTAATGTACATTCACTCCAGTGCACGATGTGCAAACAAAATGCCTCATTTTATTGTTAACTAAGCGATATCTCCGCAATACGATGCAAGACATTTGCGCACAACTAGTTTAGTCACTAGCGAGTAAGATTAATCAGTTTGCTGAAATCGGATCTATGTACCATCGAAGTCGTGTCCTGTTACGTGGTTGCAAGCCCTCAGATGCAATTTTCGCTCTTCATGGTCGGGAGGTAAAGGAAAAAGGTCTGATTGATCGTGGCACGATAGGAGAGAGTAACATTTCTGATTAAGACAAATGATTCAAAACATCCTATTCGATAGTGATGCAATAATCAAATCTTTTATTCACAAATTTACTTTCATTTCTAGCCTCTTATTAAGCAGATTAATTATTATTTTCAATTAATCTAAAAGGTGATCATTTTCTATGAGAGATATTCTCTACATCTGTCTCGCGGAGTTATATATATAAAAAAAAAGTTGATAAAAGGAAAGAGATTCTAAAGGCAGGTTTATGAATAAAGTGGTAGAGCTGATAATAGCTTCAAGAGTGAGGATAAATCCCCTAAGTATCATCGGGATGAAAGATATCATCCATAAATCACACCCTCGAATTTCATTTCTGCCTGTTTTGGGCGTGAGTCTGTCAGACAGTGGAACGGGACCCCTACGAAGGGACTGTGTGTAAATTAGACCCGGTGAAGGATATCAAAGGGTATTTACATGCGAGGAAGGTCGATCATATTTTAGATTCACAATCCCCCGCCCCACCACCCCACTTCTTCCGCCTTCCCGGCTGTTGTATGGGGGGAAGAGACTGGCATGGACTAGGTAGGCTAGGGAAGGTAGATTTAAATCCGGATTTATGTACGAGAAGTAATGGGGGCTGGCAACATTAGTGGGACTCCCCGCCAACATGACTTACGTTGATTTCGTTTAATGAAAGGGGTGATTTTAGACATTCCAGCCTGTAACGAAATGCTATATATATTATCATCTTTGCTACTGCTGTACGGGGACTTTTAGGAATTCTAGTGATGCTTCTTGGTAATATAAACAAACCAGGGTAGGCTATACTACGACACAATGTCTCACAAACTCGTACTTAAATACGTACGTACATAAATACATACATACATACATAATATATGTATATATATATATATATATATATATATATATATATATATATATATATATATATATATATATATATATATATATATATATTATATATATATATATATATATATATATATATATATATATATATATATTTTGGCTGTGTGTGTGTGTACGTATATCTGTATGTATGTATGTTTTTGGGGACGTATCTCCAAGCCATGTTTAGAGCAGGCAGAAAATTTCTCCCAAATCCATCACTTTTAATAACACTCCTTATTAGGCATGCACAGTGACAAAGGTAAAATAATGGGAAAAAATGATTGACAGGCCTGGAAAACAATGCTTCTTAAAATTAAAAAGTAATAAAAAGAATATACTCAACTCAGACTTTGAAATCTCTCTGAATCAAATTCAGATCCCATTAGTTGGAATTGTGCAGAGTTTATTAAATTCTATTTTTTGTAAATTGTATCGTTTGTCAAAATTCCTTCTCAACTGAAGCGCCAGTCCAGCGCCATCGAGTCCAAGCAGTTATCGGAAGTAATTCCGTTGCTTTAGGGCTTAATGCTTCTCTTGATCAGTTGTTGCTCGAACCCAAGGGCAAGATCATCTCGTGCAGCTGTTGCTGAGCGTTGGCTGTCTGTACGAGCAAGTGATGAGCTGCGATTCCGAATTATTTACGCTGCAGATGTTCCCGGATGGGAAATGCTTTAGCTCGCATTCTCAGACTGTACACAGTTGGTATGATTAATTTCTAAGTGTATGAGAGAGAGAGAGAGAGAGAGAGAGAGAGAGAGAGAGAGAGAGAGAGAGAGAGAGAGAGAGAGAGAGAGAGAGAGAGAGAAAAGCAAGTCTGTTTTTAATAATGTTTAAGTGTAAATGGTCTTCATGCATCTCTGTCCTCTTGTCATTTCTCCATTTTCTATTTGGCCACTCCTGTCTTGTTATAATTCAGGTCATAAATGTTTACCAAATATTTTTATCCCTTGCCATCCGGCCAGCACCTTCCCAGTCACAAATAGCTACTCTCAGACACTCAAGTCCTCGTTTATACGTACTTCTGATTTATTTAATAACATTTACTAGACGTGCCACTGTCGTCTTGCACCCTTTGCAGACACTTTCACCATTATCCATCCACCCTGTGCTGTCATCTTGTGCGATCCATCTATATTTCCAATAATCCTTGTATCACAGTCCAAGTGTTTTTTATTCGTTATCTTTCTTCTCTGTATGCAGTTAGCATTTTAAGTCGTTGCTCTACATTTAAAAGGTACATGATCAGATATCCGAATTGCATCCTTAGAAACTGAGACCTAGCTGTAATTATTCCCCATTTCATTTTCCTTCTTTGAGTTATCTCGTAGAGTTTTCTTCATGCGTTTTCGCTGGCTACTTATGCTCTGTGTTTCGTTAATTATCTGTTCATTCAAATGTTTCCATGTTTGTTTTCTTGGCCAGGATTTGATTACTACTCTTGAGATTTTAAAAGTACATCCTTTGTGCATAAAAGTATTTACACTGTTTAATCTTCTTGGTCTTTGAAAGTCTTTACCTCCACTGTGGATATAAAACCGAATTAAGTGACAATATAAGCGCGATACATCAGTTCCAATCGTAATAACCCTTAAGTAAAGGTAATTGCCAAAACCAGCAACTCCTAATGGCGACAAGGAGTAGCTCAGTAATGTAATTAAATCCCATTTGGCAGAGTTTAATGGAATTGTGATTTCTGTAATGCGTCTCCCGGTTTAATCAAATCCCGGCCTGCTTGCTCATTCCGGCATTAAATGTGCTTTTAATTTTGGGAGGAAGGAAGTCACGGCATATGCAGTTTTAAGCTGGGAAATACTCGGTGCTTAGCGAAAATTCTCTTTGCCTCCTGCAAGCATGAATGCGCTGTGGGCACGCATACGAATGTCCCTCGTTAATGTGTGTTAAATTTTGCCTGTATTTGTAAAAGAAAATCGGGCTCATGGCTTCACATATAGGCGATTTACTTAAATGAATTCTCTTGTATTGCTGACACATTTTCATCGTCGCCGTTATATATAAATTTAAATTTATCATTTTTAGTGCATATACGAAATGTATATGCATTTAGCAACGTTATTTATCACTGATAGTCTTGCGTGAAGATGCATTGTATGCAAATAGTTATGAAAGTAAGCTTTTCGTTGAATTCTGTGAAAGGTATCCCCAAAAATCATTCCAAGTGCAGGCACTCTTCTTTGTTTTACATTTGCAAAATCAGCGTTGAAAGTACAACGCTGAACAAAACGCTGACCCATTCACACGTGAAACACGTTCGTTTGTACTCTCACAAATGTATTTCATATGTAAACAGATGTATAGCATCTCTGTCGAATGTTAAAAGATGCATAATATCTCTCCCAAATGCGCAATATGTTCACGAACAGGTAATTGCACCACTTTAATCCAATTTTTCCTCCTTACTGTAAGCAATACGCATCGATGAGTGTACTCATTCCGATACACCTCATGGAAAAACAACTAGTTTCCGATTGAATGGACCATCTTTGTAATATGGTGGACTTCAGCTGCAAGTCATGCGCTTGTTCATTCACGATTAAGTCTTAACCACTTAGCCGAAATCAAATGCATAGACGACCGTAATTGAATATTGACGCTTCTAAGCCTTCAGACATAATTGGTCTTCTTGCTTGGTTGGTAGTTTAGGACAAATGACTGACTGCTACTGCCAGAGAGCAGAGATTATTAGATATGAGGCCTTGGGTGCGATTGCTGGTCATGCAATGTAATGTGTGAACTTTAACATTATTTGACGTTAATCAGTGGGAACCGCACTTCTTTGAAATCTGTTTTTCCCTGTTTATATCGTCTGCCTTTTAACTGTGTTCAAAACTACCAAAAAATTAAAATCTGTTGACGGGTCATTTCATGATGAATATTGCATTTTCTTTAGTTATATAGATGATAATAGTAATTAAATGAAGAAAGGCCATAAATATTATCTAATTTAGCATTCAGCAGATAAAAGCAGGTCGACCCTTAACGTCAGATACTAGTTTTGAACATTTCGTATCCACGTGGAAAATAGCGACGAAAGTTTTTGACATTTTACATACATTTCTTGTTGGATGAGGGCTAACAGGGGCTGGTTCTTAGTGATGATTCTTGTTAGCTGTAAGACTGGTATGTGCACCTTGTTGTGTGAAGAGAACTAGATTCAGTCCACTAAGAACCAAAGTAAGCTTGAGAGGACAGTATAAGTGAGAGAAAAGAGAGAGACAGGGAAGAGAAAAATCTACAGGAATTAGTGGAGTGGTTGGATGTGGTGGTTCCTGTGGAAGGTTCAAATAATAGAAAGATTTTAGCTTCGCCTTTTGCCTTGCTTCGTTGTCATTTCCCACCCGCTAACAGACTCTCTCTCTCTCTCTCTCTCTCTCTCTCTCTCTCTCTCTCTAAATAAGTGTCTATTATCTGTCTTGTCTTTGAAAATCCCTATATTTTTACCGAAAGTATTTAAATGTTACTCCTCTTCACTGTAAATTTGAGACACCAGTTTTCCCCTAGAATTCTGGTATGGGTTTTCGATGATTGAACTTTGGCTGAATTTCCTGAGTCTTGAATAACGCTGCAGTCACAAACTGCTATGGCAAGCCCTTTATCGGATATCACATAAAAAGGGTTATTTTAGGTTATTTGACTGGGAGGGTTTATATATGTTCGCTTTCATGTAAAATATTCTATACCGCTTATTTGATTATTGTTTTTTTATAAGTTAGTGCAGCGACGGTGAAATATTTATATGCTGGCTGCTTCGAAAAGAAGCAGGGTGGGAACATTATTTGTCAATACCTCTCGATATTTCTAGATTTTGTACAATGTTTGTAATCTGAAATTTTTGAAAGGAAATTTAGCAGATCTTATAGGTATATTTAAAGAAAAATTTTTTTCCTAGAGACATATTTTGATTAGATACAACTGACGCAGAGTTAATCTCCTTATTGATCATTCTGACATCGGCATTATACCATTACGCCATGATCCTGCGGCACTATTTCGCTTTGAGACTTGAACCAATATGGACTAATCAGCCATCAGTATGTTGTGCTTTAAGGGCCTTGTGTTTCTCGTCTTCTCCTCCTCCTCCTCCTCCTCCTCCTCCTCCTCCTCCTCCTCCTCCTCCATTACCACCCCTTTCGCTTCCTCCCACTCCTCCGTCCTCTGTTCCGTCCTACTCCTCATCCGTCCCTATTCCCTCCTACCGCCCCTCTCTCTTCTCCCTTCATCGTCGAAGCAGCCCTGTGTCTATTCCAGCTCACCTGGAATATGATGGATTCCGGGCTATGCTCGCATCAACGGGGATTACCCAGAAATGAACGGATTACTGGAAATGACGTCTGGCGCTCTGGAAGGCGTCGGCGCCGAAACCCGAGAGGATTACGCTCGAATGTCCCGACGTGTCTTGATTGAAGTTCCGCTGCTAATTTCGGATTTTCTCGGCTCGCGCGCTCTCGAGGTCGTCCCCAAATATTCTGGATTTAACCCTGTTTTATTTTTTTTACCGATAAATTTACACAACGTCCTTGTACTTAAACGGATAATTTGTTTATGGTTCGTGTGTCCATACCTTGATTTCATTTGGAAAATTGACTGATCATATATTTAATACAACGGCTTTTTAGTAACTGGAAATATTTTTAAAATGCAATTTCGATCTATTATCTTTTGCACTCTTTCTACAAGAGGGCGGATTCAAACGAAACCACCTAATACACATGATGACAATGGTGTAGTGCAATTGGCCGTAGGTCCAGATAGTATTGAAATCTTTTTTATTTTGGGGGGGGCGATTGCCCTCTTGTTTGTCTAAACCATCCATTTGTTTCATGCTTGTACTTGATTTGATCACCTTATAGCACTAAATTAAAATGAGAGTTTACTTCTTGAATCTTTTCGTCAGCTAACATTGTAAACGTACTAGCTTTGATCTCGTCCTCTTTAACATTCAGCATTTAAAAATTTCTTGTCATTTCGCTTCTTAATCTTAAATGTAAAATGAATGTAAGCAATACATTCATCTACGAATGCTACGAGTTGTCTTTTTGTTCGTTTGGCCGTACCCTCTATAAAGACTCGGCCGTTGGAAGGAGACTAAACGTGAAGGGGTACAGAATTGGACACAAAAGCAGTCGCAAAGGACTAACTTAACGGCTTTTGAGGATGGGATTTGTGGTGGGGGTTGGGGTGGAGGGTTGGGTTGGGTTGGAATGGACTTACCCCCCTTTCTTCTCTTCCATGTGCTTTTGGCAGGAGGTCCTGATGAAGGCCTTAATTACTATGCCGGAACCCTCCACCCGAACCCTTCCTCCCCAACCCATTTCTCTCTGAGCAATGGGAATCCTATGAGTGAACTTCTGATGTTCAATTTAGTTATGCAACAACATTTGCTTTCAATCAAGCAGTTAATTGTTTAACTGTGTATTATCAATATTTTCAATATTTTCAATATTTTATTTCGGAAAGATTGCCCTACATTTTTAGCTATTTTGATTTGGATTAATTTATCTAACATTCATTAATTTATAGTCCAGTTCGTGCATTCTTTCATCAGCAAACCTTGTATTGGTTTTGACTTAGATCTGTTCTTCTGACGTTCAGCATTTTAATGTTTCTTGTCATTTTACTTTTTGATGTCAATTAACACTAACAGTAGGCGATATTAATAACCCTTCCATCGTTTCTTCATCTACGAATTCTACGAGCTGTGTACTCTGCTCGTCTGGCCGTATCCTTTGCAAGGCCTTTGCATGAGCCGGCCTTTGCATGGCTGCGGAAGGAGACTAAGTGTGAAGGGTTGCTGAAAGGAAAACAAAAGCAGGGCGAAAGGATTAACTTAGCGGCTTTTGAGGAGGGATTTGTGGTAGGGGTGGGGGTGGGGGTGGGGGGCTGGTGGCTGCGAAATGGATTGACGCCCCTTTCCTCTCCTCCGTGTGCTTTTGGCAGGAGGTCTTGATGAACGCCTTGATTACTATGCCGGATCCCCCACCCTACCCCAATTCTCTCTGAACACTGGGAATCCTGTGAATGAACTTCTGATGTCAAATTTAGTAACTATTTGTTCTCAATCAAGATTTAATTGTTTGAATGCAGGTGTTTAATGTTTTCTTTTCCTTTCATGTGTGAAAAAAGGAAGAACAATACTGGCAAAATAAATGAGTTATTCCGGCTAGAAGTTTAGAATGGTAACACTTTCCACTCGTTATTAATACCCCAGCAAGTCAAGTAACGTTTTTGGTTCGGTTCGTGTGTTAGGATTACGCTGAAATATTATGTCCCACTTTTTACGAAAATCTTACCAAAGGTATATGATTTCGCGAGAGACAGGAATGTAGCTTTTGGTGATAAAGGACCATTTGGAGAAGGGATTCCTTGGCATTTCTAGGCCTAAGAATCCGAGACCCTAGGCAACATTACCATTTTTGACCTAAATTATGCCTCCTGTTAACCTGAAAAATTGAGTTTGGGGCCCGACAACGGATCGTTTCTTGTTGATGAAAGTATGTATTCATAGTGGTTTGATGCTTTGTGATTTATATCTCCTTCAAGTGTCAATTGACTTTAGTTATTTGATTTCAAAGTACATTTAATTAGTTAAAAGATGAAGCGTTATAGAGGAGTCGTCATCCTAGTAATATTGTTTAATTTTCTTATTATTTCTTGATCCTTATTCGATCTAACCTTTTCTCTGAAAGACGGAGACTTGATAAATATTTTTCCTTTCTTCTGAAAGTAAATCTTGACATCTTTAGGTAGACTTCATTGTTCAATCGTTTCCTGTAAGAAATGCCCCATAGCTTTGTATCTTTGCTCGTGTGTGTTGGAAGTATTTTCAATTTGAATCTCTTCAAGTTTCCTTCTCCTCTTCAGAATTTGCTACACCTCCAATTCGCTCCTCGGCGCCTTCATCTCTTGCAATTGCTTGTGCCAAGGAAACGTGTAAATTCCGAGCACTTGTTGAGAACCTTCATTATAGACATTGGCTCCTCGTTAAGGTGTTTAATTAAACATTGGCTCCTCATTAAGATGCTTAATTAACCAAAGGCCTCTCATTAAGGCGTTTAATAATAATAAGCTGCTTTTAGTCCGGCATTCATGGAAGCTAGTAAAGAAGGTGTTATGATCTCACCTGTTAATTAACTAATGAGAAATTAATTTGTACGTTAATTGGTATGACATTTGTATTGTATTGCACAAGAACACTTAACCCGTCGAGCATTTTTATACTTAAGGAGTGAAAGTTAGGGTGTTTGTTTAAAACAATTGTTATTTCGTTTTGGTTATGATCACAGGATTTTTTTTGAGGTGTATTTCAAGTTCCTGCGGCTGTTGAATTCAACTGCGTGCCTGTATTTTGCAACAGTTTTTTTTTATCTACTGTCTACCAAAGTTTTGTTAAATATAATATACGTTTATATCAGAATTTAAAAAGAAATGATCAACGCTTTTGTCCAGGAATCGCTTAATCTTTTTAAGTTCATTTCATGTACCCTATTTAAAACAGAAACGTGTACAAGTATGGACATTACGAATTATGTTTATGCAGTTGACTTTATAGATATTAAAATGCTTCATAAAATTTATAATTATTTATATTTCATTCTCTTGTGTACTAATGTTTATTGCATGGGTGAATGGCTTTATTTTCAATTTTTATTTTTATACTTAATTGGCTATCAACAAATTATTCTCTTCCGTAACATCCTTTTAATGGATCCATCTGTTTGTGTCTTCTGAGTCATTGACCACTGAGAATGAAGTTTAGCTGATTTTGGACATTTAACTAATTAAGAGTGGCGGAAAGTGGGGAGAAATTATTCGATTGTTTGACTTTTAATTCGATAATTGACATATTTCTGACAGGGGATTTACGGAGAGCCTGTATCAGCATCAGGGTGCAATGATTTGACTTTGAATACAATAGTGGTTTTGCTGCTTTTTGCTAATAAGGTTTAAGAGACTAATCACAGGCTCTTTGTACTCCTTATTTTGAAAATAACCCAACGTATGATATGCCTGTAAGTCCGGTCCATGGGTTTGCTTAGGAAGTTTTACAGACCTAATGATGATTAACCGGTTAATTTGTTTTCGACAAGGCCACCGATATTGGAGAAGCAAATTTGTATTAGTCTGTTGGAGTTTCAACTCACACCTTAGAAGCTGACTTATCTGTGGATTCTTAATTTTCTGGGAACCCATCTTCTGGATCTTGAACATGGATTTTTGTTGTAACACTTGACGCTACTGTTATGCTGGATATAATATCCTTGTGCCCTGGGAATCAATTTAGATTTAAAAGTGGCATGACCAAGACTTACTGATTAATATTGCTGCAAAATCAAGATTAGCTGAGGAATAACAAGATTATATCAAGCTATCTGGGTAAGCATACAGTGCCAAGCACTTAAATCTATGGGTACAAAAATGTAACTGGTGCTGCTTTGCCAGCACTTCAGGGTCTGCAAATGATGGGTCAGCTTAGCGCAAGTATGTCCTCTTGAATTATCTGCCTTGACTTGACTCCCCTGATTCTGTTGTTGCTTCCATCCTAGGAAACAAACAATTAAAATTAAGCCGCTAATATTATTAATGATTTTAAAAAGTAGTTTAATGACATTACTGTGTCATAATGACTCACCTGAAGGCATTGTTCTTATTAAAGAGGTAGAAATTTGATTAGGGGAACGTTCCCTTTCCACCCGGACAGCTGGGTGGGACGAGGCCAAATACAAATGAGGAGAAAAAAGGCAGGAAGCATTGTAGCTGAGGGCCATTGGACGCTGCAATGCACCACGTGCTAGACACACTACATAAAAGTACATATTTAGAACAAAGAGGCAAGATTTGGCGAGCAAATGACTTTAGTCTCCTCATCATTAATTTATCTTGATCGCAAGCTTTTCTAGATGAGGTCTCTTAATTCAGAACGCCGAATTTATATTTTGTCCACATTAATTAGCGTATGGGTTGTGACTCTCCGCTAAGACTTGACTTTCAAAATTATTTCCATTCTGGTCAGACAAGACCATGACTATACTTACGTGCATATTTACCTAATTCTAATACTATGTAAAACGTGAATCTCGACCCCACGTCTTTTCTCGTCGTCATAATTTAAAGTACTGCCAATTCGTCTTCACGTTCAAACTTATTTTCAGTCCTCATATGCTTAACTATATTGTTATCACTCATAAAATTTTGCAAAAAGTGTGACCACAACTTGGTTCCAGCTTAACGGCTTAATTCGTGTATCCTCGGCTGCTTCTTCTTTTAACGTGCTTTTTCCCATTTTTGTATGGGGTAAGCACGATGCCTTCTTTGAAGGACTTTTGGTTTGGCTTTATTTGTCTCGATCACTGCCCTGCCTGACATCGCTAAATGTTTTATCATACCCGACCCAAAGCGAAGTGTGGGCGACCATGTTTGTTAAGAAGGTGTTGTAGTGGCTTTGTTTTGTTCCAGCTTTTAACGGATTAATATATAATCCCGGGATGTCTATCCTCTCTGATCAGTCGGCTGCTTGAACGGGGATAACCGATCATCGAGGCTCCGTGTATCCTCGGCTGATACGTTTTTGTGTTTTATGAAAGCATCTAAACTGTGAATGATTCATCTCGTTGTTGTTGATATGCCGTTCTGCTTGTCGGATTGTACGGACTTCGGAACACCGAAATTCCCGCCAGGTTATTGTTCCCCACCTCACGAGGCAAGGACACTAAAGCGCCCCCGAGAACAAAAGGCAAGTCCTATAGACGTGCCAAGTGAAATCCGTGGAATGCAGAAAAGCAAACAAAGGTTGTCAATTTGGCAGACACGGAATAGAAATGAACAGGTTTTTATGGTACGTACACCCCAACTTTCAATCTGAAAGTACTCAGAATTAAACGAGTGTAAAACAACAAGAGCTCAGCCATCAATTAATTGTGTCGCATCAGGGGTAATACATATGCCGACATTATGTAGTGCGCTTCATAATCAGGTAGTCAAGGCAAACTGCAGTGATGATTTATTTTTAAAATGTAGCCGCTGCTCACGCAGTGAACTCTTTAAACTGTTGTTTCCTTAATGTTTGAATCTGATTTTTTTGGAATGAAAAGGAGAAACTTACCCTCCAGATCAGCATTTGAATTTGGGTTACGAGTGGTCAGCAGTAGTCTGTTGCTATCCTTAATACGTTAGGCACAAAGGTTAAGAACTTAATTTCATATGTACATATTATCTGTCGAATTCAGATATTTTTTTGCCAGTAATTTACCTTTAGAAAAATTTGAGTTACTTAACGGAAATACATTCAATATTTCAATAAAAAGTCGGATGCAGGGCACGTACTTTAATTAATTAAATAAAGAAACTATCTGGTGATCCTTGTCATTTTTCACGTCTGGGATCTTGAATGATAGTCCGGTGTAATTTTGGCTCCTATATCATACTAGATACTGAACTGGTACCTAACCACTTTTCAGCAAAAAGTATTTGTACTTAAGTTTGAACTTTAATCCATATTTCAGGCTCCAGTTTTAGCTCACAACAATGATTCCACTGGATTCTCGATTTAACACCTTTTCTGAGGTTGCTTGCGTCAGACGTCATCGATTCCAAAAGAAAATATTAAAAATAAAACGCAAAGCTTCAATACTACGGGGCATACTGGTAGGGATTAATGACTAATTTGTTCTCGTGTTTACCTGAATGGCAAGACCATTACAAGGGCTTCCCATTCTATTTCCGACCCCTAATCGCCTTTCTGTTATTTTTGAAAGTTCTTTGTAATTAAACCGATTACAGCAGCCCTAAATAGCCTCTCTCTCTCTCTCTCTCTCTCTCTCTCTCTCTCTCTCTCTCTCTCTCTGTTCTCCGCTCCTTTTATTCTCCTCTCCCCTTTGTTTGGAGGCAAAATCCTCCTAATTAGTTTTTGTTATTTTTTTCCTCGCTATTCTGACCACTCACTGTTAAACTTCCGTCTCTTCTTACTTCTTGCTCTTTGGGAAGGAAAGCAAGATTGTCATTGGTGGTGTCTATTGCTGAAATATTTGAACGTTAGAATATCCTTTCTGAATCACTCAAAAATATGTGTAATTGTGCAAAATGAATGAGTCCATACCCTTTGCAGTATTTGCCTTGAATATGCAATGTGTAAATATAAGGAGTGAAAGCATTAACAGGGGTATGGAATGTGCCAGAAATTTTACAGACTGCCGTATTGAATTCATTGGTATAACTTACGGACTATTGTGATGAATATAAAATCATTGCGTTTATAATGATGGCTTGATGAAACTCATTGGCTACGACTCTTACTCGCTGTATAAATGTGCTTTATAATTGTAGTTTTATAAATGCTTGAAAGGCACAACAGCTGGAAAGAGATAGTTGATATGTTTGATGGAAATTTCGAGAGACAAATACATTTAAGAATAAACTGATTTATACCATACGCGGTCTTGCTATCGAATCAAGAAATACCTGCCTCGTGATTTTTAGTTTCGGCACCTACATCATCATCTGTTCGGCACCTACATCATCATCTGTTCGGCACCTACATCATCATCTGTTCGGCACCTAAATCATCATCTGTTCGGCACCTACATCATCATCTGTTCGGCACCTACATCATCATCTGTTCGGCACCTACATCATCATCTGTTCGGTACCTAAATCATCATCTGTTCGGCACCTACATCATCATCTGTTCGGTACCTGCATCATCATCTGTTCGGCACCTACATCATCATCTGTTCGGTACCTAAATCATCATCTGTTCGGCACATCATCATCTGTTCGGCACCTACATCATCATCATCATCTGTTCGGCATCTCATCATCTGTTCTACCTGCATCATCATCTGTTCTAAATATATTTTTCTGCCGATCAATAGTAATTCGCAATAGCCTGAAATTTCAGTCAAAATAATCTGAATTTCTGTTGTTGCAATCCTTGTAAAATAAATAACGTAATGTTATATCAGAGGAAGGCGGTTAATTTATTTTATTTTATTGCCAAGGCCATTCCAAACAAGGACTAAAGGAATTTTACGCAAACTAGCCAGGATATGTGGAAAATAGAACTGGTCTTTTATCGCTTTGACTCAAGAACCGGGAACAATAAAAAAATCTTCCAGAGTATAGCAGTACTTCGAGATCAAAGTTATTGGCTGATAACAGCTATAGAATGACAAGAAATGAAACTGAAACATTCAGTAAGAAGCATATTGGACTTTCCAAGATGGTATCTTAAAGCATCACTTCTGTCACAAATTAAAGTAGCAAAGATAATAACATAGGTACTCATATGTTCTAAGATAAAAAATTCTTAAAAGGCTTTTTGAGAAGAATATAAATAAATAGGAAGGCTAAGACATGAATGCCTTCACACTGAAGCAATGAGTATAACAGACACATCGAAAAGGGAAAAACAAGGCGTACGAACCAAGATCATATCTCTTCTCCCTATCTCTTTCAATTACCCTCTTTCAATCATTCCCAGTCTGCAAGTGAATGATTCAAGGGCGAATGAAAATGGTACAGAGGCTCAGAAGGATAAAAGGAGAGGAGAACACACGAGGAGAAAAATGAAGATGAGAGCTCTTATGGCGTTTCGGGGATCTGGGCAATTCTCTTTCAGGATCTTGAGAGAAAGTGATGGAATCTTCGAGGGATGGTGAGTTTTCGTGATCCATCTCTTGGTGCGGAGGAAAGTGCTTGCTAATGGAGAGGTTAGAGAGAGAGAGAGAGAGAGAGAGAGAGAGAGAGAGAGAGAGAGAGAGAGATACCCGAGTCGGTGGTGCCCAGGTGAAGGATGGCAGGTGGGATCGTGGCAACACATTCCTTTCGGAGCCATTACTTCCAAGTGATTCTGCAGGTCTCACCGGCAGTATCAGCGCCCCTATCAGAACCCCTTCCTCTTATTCCACTTCCCTTTGACATGCCTCTTAGTTTCCTTTTTCTTCGCCCCTTTCTACAACGCCGTTCCTCTTACCTTTCAGCATAAAGCCTCAGTTGCGCCCATAGGCAGTATACTTCATCTCTCAACAAAAGCCAGTTCACCCTTTCTGCTGCCAATTCCTTTCATTGCCACCAATTATCATGGTGTCTGAACCTGTTGGCTCTCGCTCACACACACACACACACACACACACACACCCCACCCAAGCATGTGGGAGGGTCTGTCACGTTGATATTTAAGTCATTATGCTTGAATGTTTATCCTTGTTATCATGGAGGAATGCAAAGTTGAATGGCACGCTCATTATCATCGTTGCTGTAAGCAGTGTGTCTGAAGCAGTAGCCAGGAATTACTCAGAGTATGTTTATTCCTTAAACTGCGTCCGATTCCTCGGTAGTATCTGGTGCTGAATTAGGCAGCATTCGTGGGATCATGCCAGATTTAACACACAAGGAAAGGTTCCTAATTGTCCTTATCTTCAGAGAATGTGATTGTTCTTTATATTCTTCAAGAGTATTTTAGTTTAGATTTATTCCCCAGGCATAGTTATCGCAGTAGATCTTAATTTTTACGTACATTTATTCTTTTTATTATTAAAACGATTAACAGCAAAATATACTAACGAGAGAGAGAGAGAGAGAGAGAGAGAGAGAGAGAGAGAGAGAGAGAGAGAGAGAGAGGTAAGATAATCATTTGATGATTGCCTTCATGGTGTTCTTGATTTTTCCTCTTGATAATTTGAAATTGAACTGAATCCTGATATCCCTCCAGAAATGTTCCTTAATTTTCCCATTCACTGGTAAATAAAATTTTTGATAACTTTTTCTTCAGAAACTCATTATTAGTTCTATCAGCGCCATTTAAGTTCTCAGAGAAATTCATTATCATTTTCATCGACTGCTCCACTCCCTTTATTCGTTGCTTCCTCTTCATTCTCCCTCATTTCCGATCGTTCTCCATAGATTCTGCATTCACTTTTCAAGGTCGACATCCGCCCAAATACAGCAGTTACCTTGGGATTAAAATGTTACTACTTACTATTTCCACAAACAAGGAAGATGTATATACAGGCTAAAGATTCTCGGAGTAGCACTGCGAGGGTTTTCGCAAACAAGATCTAGGAGAAAACTGATCTTGATTCGCCGTATTTTACCCGTTTTGCTACGCCATGCAGCATGAGATGCAGATCCAGGCTTGGTTACAGGTGGTCGCCCAGGCACGCGGCCGAAGCCGAGTGACAAGTAAGGCCAGTGGCGCCTCAGCCTGTGACTGGCTTTATAGGTCGCGCATACTTTGTGGACCAAAGTACGAGGAACGTCGTCTGTATAACTGTAGTTTGAACAGAGAATGCTTGTTTGTAAAGCTGCCCAGTGCTGTAGTCGTTTCCGTTGTTCTCAGGTATCAGAAGGTAGGTCACAATCACAATAACTGTGTTCTGGATGTATATTTCTCGGTATGGTTAGTGTTTCCTTTTATATCATGTTATGGGATTCTCACCTCGATATGTTTTCACTGATTCTGGAGCCCTTTGACCCTTCGAATGAGGGTATGCTTTATTCTAACCTAATGGGTGCGTGCGTGTGTTTTCCATAGTCATGAATAAAGATAATTAATCGCATTGTTAGAGACGCTGAAAAAAGTTATTAAAGTCATTTTGATTCACCTAGAAGAGAAATCAGCATTGAAAATACTAATAGCCTCGGGAGTTGTCATTAAAAGCATTTGCGTCGAAATAGACAATTCATCTTGGCGTGCTTGAAAGCAATAACTATCAGATGACCTACAAAGAGAACAAAGGTTGGCCTTTGTTGTCTGAGGAAGCTGCCAGTTATTGTGGTGGTTCTGTGCAAAATCATGAATAGCAAAAGGCGATTCTGAAGTTTCTGCTTTCAGCAGTGACTGCTGGCAACTGCTTAACTATCCAACAAAAGCAGCGTTAGAATAAATACAATGAGTTTGCAATCTCGAAGAGACTTGGGAGCAGTTGGAACAAGGATTCGTGAAGGGAATCAGATGCAATGGTAGTGATTCATTAGGAACCAGGAAACTTTGGCGAGCTGATACTGAGATACTGTGTAATACTCTGCCTGATTACCGACGGTTTGAAAATAGCTTCGTTCCATACAGAAGTTTTGATTCGAAATGGCCGGAAACTGTGAAAAGCGCTTAAGGGTGGAAAGAATCATTGTTTTATAGTCGGAAAAGAGATAAAACGTAAAAGCCATTCCTCCATTTTTGAACTGAAGGAAAAGGTAGAACTCTTGAGAGAAACAATTTTGGAGGAAGAACGTATTGGGAGAACTGATCTGCTTCAGGGGTGTAAATCTAAACCCCAGTAAATGGTTTTTACGTCTTGAGTTGTGAGAAGCTATACTTTTTTATTTCAGATATTTTACTTTTGCTACCTTTTCCTTTTATTTTTGTGTCCAATGTTAGAAGCCGCCTTCTTAACGCCGACGATTCATAGGTAAATTTGTTATTTGCATGATATTTAGTTTAAAAGTCTTCAGGGATCTTGCGATTATTTTTGTGATCTATTACCATCTATTCGAGAGCATGCTGTAATAAGGGTCTCAGCTGTAAGGTGGAATGTGAACATGTGCTATTTTGAAAAAAACAATTTTGTTCGCAAATTTCCAACTAGCAGCAGTGCAAAGTAATAGTGTATATTTCAATTATTCTTCTAATGAAATCGGTCCTATACGGCAACTAGTACTGTTATTGCGTATGCTAAAATATTAGATTAACAAACACTTCCCTCAACTTTGTAGCAATAATTATAAATCAGAGGTTTTACCGTTTGTTCGTGTGATTCGATGGAAATTTTAATGTTTTAAGGTAATTATGTTAAGCCTGCCTTTATCATTTATTAATCACAAA
>NC_089745.1:28340960-28345960 GCF_040412425.1 Macrobrachium rosenbergii | reverse complement strand
AAGGCTTTCGCAGTTGCAATCGCCTTATTATGAGAAAATACGAACATAGGAATATTTTATTACGCTCGTTGTCCTTCGTATAATTCAAGATGACTATGCGAACTCTGTTCCTTGCGTGGTATTTGTTCTGTTCCTGTTAAGAAGGGAGCTCTTCTGTGCAACACGTTCTCTTACTTGCTTAAAATGCAATGTATCAGGTCCTTATGAATAAAAAAGACAGATTATATATGAAAAATATATTTCTGTGAAAATTTAAGGTGATCCTTTTCGTGTTTGCTCTAACATTTTGTAAATAATGTAAACAGTTTTTAAATATCTTTACAAACACACACATGCATACATATATATATATACTCACTATATATATATATATATATATATATATATATATATATATATATATATATATATATATATATATATATATATATATATATATTCATATATTTTATATATATATAAATTTATAAATTCATATATTTTAATATGTACAAATTTATAAATATATATAAGTATATATACACACACACACACACACATATATACACACACACACACACACACACATTATATATATATATATATATATATATATATATATATATATATACTGTATATATAGTTATATTTATAAATTCCTTTACACACACACACACACACACAGTGTTTGGTGTTCACTGGAAATGGAGAAGATAACGATTTTTTTTTATTTAACCAGACTTCGATTTTCTGGCGTCATCTCAGAGTGCTAATATGCGAAAAGTCATGGAAATACCTTTAAGGGCTGGGCCTCTGGTTCCCACTAGGCTGAATTATCAAAGAGAGGAAGATTAAATTGATGTGAGAAGTAAAAGGTAAACATCTGCCATTGTAACACCAAATGGAAACGAACTTTGGAATTATGCTGACGTAATGTTTGCTTTGTTGCAGCTGGAATCTGCTGGCCTAGTCAGGTAACAGTCCAGACAAGAGGACCAAACCAGCAAGTATTGATTCGTAAAAGTTGCCCTTTTGGTCTTATCAAAGTCATGGGAATGAGGTGCAGATCCGGTGAACTGCATTACATTAGGCCATCTATTATAAACTTGAATGAAGAGTGACAAATACTTGATATATTAATGTTGGGCATCTGATGACATCCAGTTTTGTAGGAATTGAAGGTCATGGTGGTACTTTGCGTGTTATCATTCTGATGACAACTGTACAAAGGTAAGATTTGGAAGTTATTCAATGTTGGAGGAACACAAGCTTCGGTTTCCTTTTAAAACTTCAGCATCCGTGCTGAAAGCAAGTTCTTCCATAAAAAAAATATATATAAAAAGACTTTATATTAGTCTGTACGCCTCTTGTTTGGCAGTATGGTCAACATGCAAAACAAGCTTAGCTGCTTCAAAGAACGATAAAAATTTAAAGGAACTCTGCTGTAAGAGCGTTCAAGAAGACAGACGTGGTAATGTATTGAAGTATTTGAGTTATAGGAAAATTTATATCGTCCCATAGAATGCATCGCTTCATACACAGCATCACCGTGAATGCCTCTCGCTGGACTGCAAAAAAAAAAAAAAAAAAATCAGTACTCCCATTTCCTTCCACTTCTGATATCCCATCTACTGCCTCCTGGCAAGTGGAAGCAATAAGCGAAAGGGGATTTAGAAGATATGAAGTGAAGAATGTTAAATGGAAAATAAAGATGAAGATCTCCTCCAGCTTTGGAAGGCTCCTGGAGCATCTCTTTCGATCTTGCGAGGAAGTGATGCTGGATTCTTCAGGGGAAAATGTTTTCTTGATTGATTTTCTGGTAGGGACGAAAGCGCTTGCAAATGGAGGTGCTTAAACACGCGCGCGCGCACACACACACACACAGAATTTTCTTTATTGATTTGAAGTTTAAAGCCTTTATTCTCAATTAGCAACGGTTGATTTTTCAGTTAACCAAATGAATAATGGGTGAAGAGTTTCAATCGTATTGTATGCAATTTCTAGTAAGTCCTTAACGAAACTGAATACACTTTTATAATTGCTAATATGATGTTTGATTAGAAATTCCTCCCATCGGTTTGAGAAATTTGGCAAAGTCAGATTTTTGTGAGAAATACTATGGATTCAAATTGAAATCCGTGTAGGATTTTAGTATCTGTCGGTTAGCGAAAGATTTTATCAGTGCAGATGACCTTCACATCCTTTCAGTAAAAGTAAAAATATATAATATATTACGTGGCGTTTATTTTAAAATCTCTAAATATTAGGCGATTGAGAAGCTTCCTTTTATGTTTTCTCGTAATCCTGCAAAGCAACATTTGCCTCGACGGCGGTTTTTTGGCGAGACGGGATCCTGACCTTAACTCGAACGACTTGCTAACGGTCGCGTCGTCGAGATTAGGCCTAAATTTCGTAATCAAATGTAATCCTGGAGGCTTGGTAAAAGCCTGCGGCAGTTAATGAAGAGCAGAGTTAATTATTCTGTGGATGTCGTCCTCTTGTCCTGCGACTTATTACGAATTAGGCCGATACCGAAGGGCCTGCCAGCGTCGCTTTATTAAAAACATTAAATTAAGCTCCAGCCTCCCTCGAGCTGGGTCGCGCAAAAGATTCTCTCTCTCTCTCTCTCTCTCTCTCTCTCTCTCTCTCTCTCTCTCTCTCTCTCTCTCTCTCTCTCTCTCTATATATATATATATATATATATATATATATATATATATACTTATATATTTATATATTTATATATTTATATATTTATATATTTATATATTTATATATTTATATATATATATATATATATATATATATATATATATATATATATATACTTATATATTTATATATTTATATATATATTATATATATACATATATATATATATATATATATATATATATATATATATATATATATATATATATATATATATAATATATATAATTATATTCCTATACGTCACAAGGATCATGTGACAAAATGTAGTACTGCAAGAGCCAGGAGGAAATATTAATAAGGCATAAGTGTCAAGCGCTTTCGTATTTAACATACATACTTCTCCAGGGTACACTACAAAACACGATGCGGCCAGGGAGTATTAGGCTGAACTCCAGTAAAACGAAAACACTATTGATTAGCAGACTTCGTACAGATTTTCCACCTCATCCTGCCCTTCAGGTGGATGGGACATTGCTGAATGAGTCTGAAACTTTAACTATTCATGGTGTATATTTTGACCTTACACCTGAAAGCTTCAGGAAATGCCGCACGAAAGTTACGTATTGTTCATTAGGCCTCTTATATTTATAAAAGTGATAAAATCGGTGTAACCTGTTTTAGTTCATTTGTGCTTCCTTTACTACAATACTGTTCTCCGGTGTAGATGTCTGCTTCTGACAGAGATTTAGCTCTTTTAGATAGAGTGGCTCGTGGTGTTCGGTTTCTGTTTCCAAATATTAGCAGTTATGACTTGGACCATCGACGGATGGTCTCTTGTTAGTCACTTTTTCATAAGTTGTATTTTAGCTGAGATCTTTCACATCCACAGTTGATCCCTGATCTCCTTTTCCAGTCGAGAGCAACCAGATTCGCTGAACAGCAGCATCAATATACAGTAGCTGTCGAACTACTCAATTCCAGAGGTCCTTTATTCCTCACGTGAAACAGCCTCCCAGAGGATGGAGTGCAACTGGAACTTCAGAAGTTCAAGCGAAGATGCAATGTATTACTACCCTAATACAATTCAATTTGCATTTTATTATTTTACTTACATTTTTATTTACTTATTTATTTTTTAATTTATCTTTTTTCTAATAACTGATCTCTTTCTGTATTTCCCACTACTTTCTGTTACTACTTTCGAATGAACACCATATTCTTTGAAAGCTTGAATTTCAGTCAGTGGCCCCCTGTAGGTTGTTCCATATGAATAGGGTTCATCTCAGTAATAATAATAATAATAATAATAATAATAATAATAATAATAATAATAATAATAATAATAATAATAATAATAGCTGAAGGACGTCAAAAAGTAAAATTGAACATATAAACACAATAAAATAAAGGGAATAAGCAACAGCTTAAAAACACAGTAAGCACTTACATAAAAAGTGGTCATAAAAACAAAACTGGTGAAAAGGTAGTTATATGATCTAAAATTGCTGAACAATATCCCTTGTGATCCAACCATTTAATTGTCTTTCATTATCTCCCTAGCATTTTTCCAGTCAATCAAATTATTACAGTTATTATTATGTAAAAAAAAAAAAAAAGAGCGTTAGACATATTTCCCACACGAACACAATAGTTTTGTATTCATTCTGGGTGCCAGCATTTTACCACTTTGTCCGATATATTTCTCATCATAATCTTTACGTGGGATTTCATAGATACATCCTACGTTATCAAATGGGGAATTCCTCAATGGATTTTGCCGCCGTGAATTCTTAAAACAATATTAACACTGAATTCCTTCAAAATCCTCGGTAAAAAGAGAAAACTGTCATTGAATGGTAAAAATAACAAAATATCTTTTTTGAAAGTCTTTACGTTGTCAACAGCATGAATTTTTTTTAAAGCTACGTCAATTAAAATTTTTGGGTATTTTAAAGAAAGAGGCACAATTTTGTCAAGACATGGTTAAAAGAAATATTATGGAATCAAGTATAGTAAACCTAAAGACAGATTGTATTTTTAATATAAAAAAGGGTTTATATGAACTAGATGGTTGGATAACAAATGGTATTGTTCAGCAATTTAAAATCATGTAACTGCCATTTCACCAATTCCGTTTTTAGGATCGCTTTTTGTGTAAGTGCAGTTTCCCAGGTTGTGGGGTTGTTTGCTTGTTTAATGTGTTTTAAGGCTGTTGCTTATTCCCATTGTTCTATTCTGTTTATATGTTCAATTTTACTTTTTGAGTCCTTCAGCTGTATCCCATTTTGTATTGTACCCTGAAGAAGTGTATATATTAAATACACGAAAACGTCTGGTACTTATGCCTTTTAATATTTCCTTTTGGC
>NC_089745.1:28273460-28338460 GCF_040412425.1 Macrobrachium rosenbergii | reverse complement strand
GTCTGGGGCCCACTAAAGGGCCCCAATTTCCAATATTGTGAATAAAAATGTAACAAAAATGTTATGTAAAAGAAATAGGGCTCTCCAGGGGCCCCCCTCCCAATCATAGAGCCCATTATAGGCATTCTCATACGGAACGTTGATTGGGGGTAAGGGCAGGGCCGATCTATGGCAATTGATTACTGCTTATAGGGGTCCTAATTATCCTCTGAGGATATATATTTTATATATATTAAGTGGATCTTCAATTATTCAATGTACACCTAGTTTTAAGAAATAAAATTTCTGAAATTTGCATTTACAAGTGCCTTTAAAATGATCCTACAATTGCTTATATTCTAAAAATTTTCCCGGGAGCCTTACAGCGCCCCCGCCCAGAACCCCCCCGCTGCTTTGGCTCGCCTCCCACCCCATAAGAGGGGCCCCAAATGGGACTGTGCCCGCCGGGCCCCAAAATGTCTAGGAACGCCCCTGAGTGTAAGTTCTATAATTTGATAAGGCTAGGCTACAGCAAGAAAACTAATTATATTTGGTATTGAAGAATACTGGCTACTGTTCACGAGAGAACCATGAGCCACGTTCTGTTTCTCTAGTTACGCAGTGACGTATTTGCTGTCATAAAAATTATCTGCTCTTAAGATCTTATATGCCTGCATATTTCAACGTTACATATTGACTATGTTTTAAAATCTTAGAAAGCATCTTAAAATTAAAAACCGTTAGATAAAAGGAAACATTATAAAATCACTTTAGAAAGGTAACTTAAAATTGTGACATATTAAAAAAAATATCTTAAAACGCCGAACTCTCTCGGTGCATTCCATGTTTCGAATAACGAACACCCAAGTAAATACGCGCCCTACAGGAGACTTATATTCATCACCCAAAGATGCAGAAGTCGCCAATCTCCTGAAATCTGTATCCGGTGGGTCGTTAGGCAGACCAATAAAATTAGCAGGCGGATACTTACTCCTTTGGAGTTCCTCGACCCATTTAGGCTTTTAACTCCATCGTTCAGCAATGCTACAAATATCATCTTTTCATAGAAAAGTACGCTTCAAATATTATTCAAATATTAAGGAACTCTTCAAGTGATACGCTAAAGAGAGAGAAAGAGAAGTATTATTATTGTTATTCAGACCATTTATTTTACATTATTATCCATAGGGAATGGCTTGAAGGGTTTTTCCTTAAAAGGGAAGGTTAGGTTACGCTATGACCAAGTCTTTTTGGGGCTCTGGAAACAGACTATGAAGATCTCCGCCCTCGAAATACCCGGCTCATTGACTGTTACTTTCTTTGAGTCTTAAATTATTTTCGTCCCCCGTTGTTCCACAGATCGTTTGATTTGCTCTCTTTGAAGAGGACAGTCCGTTGCATTACGGTGAATGGAAGTTACAGGAAAGAATTTTGTGCTAAATTGCGTCGTCATAAATGAGAGAAGATTGGAGATCCACAAATGTAGCTTTAAGTGTGTTGATATTACTCATAGGTTATAGTAATAAGTTTGCAGAGGATCAGGGAAACCTTACTGGACAGCCGTATTTACATAATTATTTACCCTTGTTGCATCCTTGATGGTAGCAAGTTAAACCAAAGATTCAGCTTCAAAGGTACATTAATGTTATCAAAAAGAAACAAAACTATTCAAACTAACTTGCTCGATCATGATCCATAGTAAAATTCATGACGCCAGTCGTACGAGCTACATACAATTCAAATGCCAGTAACATTAAAGAAAAATATTCTTTGTAGCAATCTCAGCAGTATATCCACGACGCCAAGTACTCCATGGTCATATTACACAAGTGGAAAAGGCTGATCTCAACTGACACGTTGACTGAATCCCAAAACTGTAATTCATCGTTTTTACTATTTAATAACTTCTTCAACTACATAACTGAAACACATGTGTGCGCGCTCCTTAACACCAGGGGAAAAGGTGTGTTATTTTAAGGAGAGCTCTCTTGAGAGGCTCTGGAGAGTTGGGATAAAGCTGCCACGCAAGGGTGCTATAAAGACACTCCTTAAATCTGACTTGTTTATTAACACTTAATGCAAAACTGTTACGACACACGCGTGAATAAACGATCACCATTAACGCTCGTTAAACAGCAGCAAAATTAGCAAAATGTAGGCCATGGCCATCAATCAGACTAATGATTACGCGTAACTGCAAGGTGAGACACTTGGAACTAACTAATGTGCGTCGATTGAATAAAATTATTAAGATTTTATATATGGATATATTTTATATATGTATGCACACACAAATATATAGATAGACAGATAAATATAATTATATATATATATTATATATAATAATAATATATTTTCATCGTAGTTAAGAAAGTATTGCTTTTATCAACAGGCAGGAGTGCAAGAAATACACACACACACGTTATATATATATATATATATATATATATATATATATATATATATATATATATATATAATATATATATATATATATATATATATATATATATAATATATATATATATATATATGTCTATACACACACACACACACACATATATATATATATATATATATATATATATATATATATATATATATATATATATATATATATATATATATATATACACCTATATATAATATATATGTCCATATATAATATATATATATATATATATATATATATATATATATATATATATATATATATATATATATATATGTACATATGTATGTATGTATGTATGTATGTATGTATATATAAATAACGTGTGTGTGTATTTATTGCACTCCCTGCCTATTGATAAAAAGCAATACTTTCTTAAACTACGATGAAAATATTCCAGTGCAAGTAACAAATGCAGCGATTGGGAGAGGCGAATGATTTCCGGTGCAGGCAGAGCAAACAAGGCTGAAAATGGGTAGACTGGAAGCTCTTCTTTAAGCTTATCTGCATTCAAAAGAAAAATCTGCAGCTGTAATAACAGAGTTTGTTATTACACGGAATTTTGTTCCCAATAAGCAAGGATCATTACGAATAGTTTAAAATTAGAGATCTTTTAATATAACAGTAAATTTTTGGCTAATTAAAATTTTTATGAAAATAAATGACAATTTTCATTCTTAGGCTGAGGTCCTCTTTCAGTAACAGTGATACCAAAGCTATCCCAAAGTTTGATTAAACGCACCCTCCATTAAGTATTACGTCATGTACATTAACAGTGCCATTATTTAATGCAAAGGTTGACAAAACCGATATCTGGCTAAAGATATTGTTCATCAATCAAAGTTTTTGTCACTATTTCGTTTTTCTATTCATATTTCTAATATTCCGAGACTGTAGAAACCAACACAGCTTTAAACATTCCTAAAAACGATGAATTACAGTTTTGGGATTCAGTCAATGTGTCAGTTGAGATCAGCCTTTTCCACTTGTGTAATATGACCATGGAGTACTTGGCGTCGTGGATATACTGCTGAGATTGCTACAAAGAATATTTTTCTTTAATGTTACTGGCATTTGAATTGTATGTAGCTCGTACGACTGGCGTCATGAATTTTACTATGGATCATGATCGAGCAAGTTAGTTTGAATAGTTTTGTTTCTTTTTGATAACATTAATGTACCTTTGAAGCTGAATCTTTGGTTTAACTTGCTACCATCAAGGATGCAACAAGGGTAAATAATTATGTAAATACTGCTCTTTGTGCGTAATTTCAGAACCAAGATAGCTAAGCAATTCAGTTTTTGAAGACAGACTTTCCATCATTAAAGAACAAAAAACCTATTCTGTATACGCTTCTGCATTCAGTGCTGCAACTGGATAAAAGACGAAGCCTCGTCAAGTTTGACAGGCATCTACTTGGCGACCTACAGCATATTGTATTTTAGAGCTGAGTCTCAGATTCTCAATTCAGCCCTTTCAACATAACACGACCGAAACCAGGTTCTTAACCTCTTGTATCAAGTCTTAACACAACTAATATCTGAAACCTCTAAGGTTGGATTCAGCAGTACTACAGCAAAAATTACTGAATAAACGGGCAACAGTTTTCCCTACTCTCTGTATAATACTTCCTTTCAAATGTGGATCTGACTCATTCTTTGGGGTAAGGTACTAATCTGGGTTGCCTTCCATATACTTCAGTGACAACTAGAGGAGACTTTATATCTCCAGTAGCAGTGAAATTAGGCTAATTTGGTTTTAGTCAGTTCTTGGTTTGTTGTCAGTATTGAAGCTGTGGCCAGTGCTTGGATAGGTCACACGCTGTTGATGTGTAAAATCCTGT
Source organism: Macrobrachium rosenbergii (assembly GCF_040412425.1). Classification (NCBI taxonomy): domain Eukaryota; kingdom Metazoa; phylum Arthropoda; class Malacostraca; order Decapoda; family Palaemonidae; genus Macrobrachium; species Macrobrachium rosenbergii. Next base: position 28,334,185 of record NC_089745.1, on the reverse strand, counting down.
GTCAAGGAGCATTGTTTAGGGCGGAGGAATACTACTTGGAACACACTTGCTCCTCTTGTTGGTTCCATGACCAGATTAGACAGGAGACTTAATCATAGTTCTAGCACCTGTCTCCTGGTGTGTGAATGATAAGGGGCCACAACAAAGCCTGAAAAGAATAAGGGAAGACTTGCGCTGATCATCCGTGCAGCCAGTGCTAGATGGCAATAGACAAAGAGTCGTCTGCTGCCTGCCAAGAGTGAACGCATACACAAATCACAACATGGCTGAAAGTCTGAGTAAGTTACTCTAAATTTTTTAGTTGACAACCAAACTGACCATAGGCTTGTGTCACAGGATATCCTGAGGAAGGGTTAAGGGAATCAAGAAATGGCATCGTTTGGCTTCATGGTCAAACTGAAGCACATTCTACATTTCAGCCACAGTAATTGCTAAGCACTTGGAGCTCTTAATCATAACACAAATTTGTTGTTTTACTTACTTTGTCTGTTACTGACCGTGATTTTCATGCCACCGTCATACAGGTGTCCATAAAGTCTCTTTACAATTTAAAGAATATATTACCAAAGCAAATGAACAGACAAATATGTGGAAATTAATACAAAAGGAGTAGATATTGAAGATTTTTGTCGCTTTAATACACCTCTATATGGGCACCATTACTTGCATGAAACACATCACGACGGTACTCTATTTCTTGCCATGTTTGCTGTAGCATAGCCTCATCAATGGTGGCAATGGCATCAGTGATCTTTTGCTTGAGATCAGTAATGTCCCGTACCTTTGTTCGATACACAATATCTTTAACATAACCCCCATAGAAAGAAGTCCAGGGGAGTGATATCTGGTGAACGAGGTGGCCAGGGAATTTGGCCATCCCTTCCAATCCACTGGTCTGTAAATGTTTGCTTTAGGAACCCAAGAACATGCAGTCCCCAATATGGTGGTGCACCATCTTTCTGGAAAATGATGGTTGGTTGAAGGTCATCTAGTTGTGGTCCACATATTCAGTCAAAAGGTCAAGGTAAACATCTGCAGTAATTGAATTCCCGAAGAAAAATGGACCAATGATTCTATTGCACATGATCCCACACCACACATTCGCCTTTGGACCATCTTGGTAAAGTTCCCTAGTCACATGGGGATGTTCTGCAGATTCTCACATTGTGTGTTCAGTTTCCCTGAAACATGAAAGGTTGGTAAATTTCCCTAGTCACATGGGGATGTTCTGCAGATCCTCACATTGTGTGTTCAGTTTCCCTGAAACATGAAAGGTTGGTAAAGTTCCCTAGTCACATGGGGATGTTCTGCAGATTCTCACATTGTGTGCTCAGTTTCCCTGAAACATGAAAGGTTGTCTCATCACTAAAACTCTGTTGAGGACCGTTTCACCCTCAGAAATTCATTCCAGCATGTTAACTACAAACTCTTTTTACCTTGGTTTATCATTTGGCTCGAGTGCCTGTATGAGTTGCACTTTGTAAGCGTACAAGGTGTAGGACTTTTTGCACTGTTGAACGTGGTAGCTGTACGTGTCTGGCAGCAGTACTGATGGGGTTTGTAAGAGAACGACAAAGGCTTGTCTTACACGATCGATGTTTTCCTCAAATGTTCTTGGTCGTCCACTCCTTCCTATATCCTATGTCCCTGTCTCCACAAATTTCTTGTGTAGGTTTTGTAGAGTCTGCGTATCCAATTTTGTTTCAATAAACCATGACACAGTGTGCTTTTTTGAGGAGTACCCATTTTTTAGGGGTTCATTTAAGAGTACCTCTTTCATCAATAGAGTACCTGAAATACACAAATGCAATGTTATTTGAAATGTTGATAACTGTTGAGTACATTGAACAAATCTGATGGAGATGTCTCATCAGTGGCTTTTGTAATATATTTTTTTAACTTGTAAAGAGATTTTGTGGACACCCTGTATATTGTAGTGATCTCTTTCTGTAAAAATCATATACAGTGAGCACCTCAGCTTAACGGACACTTTAGGGTCTGGGCTTCTGATAAGTAGTCAAGTCCATTAAGTTACAAAGACCCTTTATTATAACCTGCGCTTGAATATTTTGTATGTATCTTATAGCTAAACAGCAATTCCACATTATTCCTAACCTAAACTAGCCTGTATCTTACTCTTAACATTCAATATAAGAGATATATCTAAACATGTATCACTTCAAAAACGGTAGCATATGGAAAAATATGTGAGCTGGTAAGTATATATGTCTGCTAGGTTGAGGTGTTACTGTATACATACGTACGATACATAGATACATACATACATAAACTTAGAAAAGATATCCATCCCACTCCTGTTTTGAAAAAGAATAATGGGTAATTTGTAGGATTAAGGACCCTGTCCCACAAGACTTTTCAGTGATCATAAGAGCTAAAGTTGGCACCAGTCTGAAATGTTTTATTTTATTTCACATTCCCTTTCCTCTGTGTGTGTGTGTGTGTGTGTGTGTGTGTGTGTGTAACGATTATAAACTTAATTAATTTCCATTCAGACTACGAGTTGTGACAGAAAAAAATACAAACTTTCTCCTGAACAATAAACATGTCCCCATTGGCATCATTGGGCTTGAGGACCACCATAAAGTACCTTCTAAAAAGGGATCTTGCCCAGAGAGAGAGAGAGAGAGAGAGAGAGAGAGAGAGAGAGAATCCACCAGAAAGGAGGATCCGCTGGATGGAGAGAAACGACTTCTCTGGCCCATTTACGTCTTATTTCATTTAGTCGCTTCTTCTTTATGACTTGTTATTGGAAATTGCGTCGTGTTTTATCTCATTCTACGAACCAGCCAGTTTATGTTTCGAGGAAGGAGGGGAGGGGGTTGGGTGGGGCTGCTGGCTGTTAGTGAGATGGGATGGGATCGGATACGGAGGGGGCGGGGGCGGAGGCGGAGGCGGGGTATGAATAAAGACGTGTGGCGTAGCCTTAATTTACAGGTACCTGGAGGCTTGCTTAACCGGAGACTTGCGAAGACAGAGAATGGCGGCCTTAATTGGAACTGCATGTCACTTTGGTTGCCCACATTTTTTCTTTTTATTAAAAATTCCTTTTTATATGCCACAGTGAATACTGGCAGCCATCGGATAATTCGTGGGCGTTACAAGCGCAAAGCTCATACACACATGGAAGTATATATATATATATATATATATATATATATATATATATATATATATATATATATATATATATATATATATATATATATATATATATATGTATATATATATATATATATATATATATATATATATATATATATATATATATATATATATATATATATATATATATATATATATATATACTTATTTGTGCGTCTGTTTGTATGTACAGTATCTATTTATATTACATTTTGTGAGTGTGTGTGTAGATAGAGAATAACGGCAGGTGTAGGGTGGAAAGTGTGAAATGGAAAAGGACACAGATGAGATATTAAGTGAATTGAAAAGAGGCACAAATGGAGATACAAAGAAAAGATTCACAGACAAGATATAGGATGATTAATTGACTGATGTAAATATGTAGTGGGGGTAATGAACAGTAATGAGAATTGACCAGGTCTGGTTTGTTATTAGTTATTCAATTTGTTATTGTTAAGTTATGCAAAGGGGCATCGCAACAATTATGGTCATGGACGGTAAAGTGAGAGATGGGATGATAAGTGTGAGGACAATGACATTGGAAGACAGATCATAAAGATAAAAATGGAAAAAATTACGAATGAATTTGATTTGAAATCAGATTTAATCAAGGGGAGATAATTCGATAAGGAGGAAAAGGAAATGTATGAAAATGGAAATATAATCGACAAGGGAACCTGGAGACACCAAAACTCTGCTAATGTCGAGAAGTCGAAAACCCCTCCCCGCTCTAAAAGGTTCTTTATCTTAGTCCGGACCTCTCTCAAAATATTTGTTCTTGTTGGCAGTAACAGGCCCAACTTTGGTAAAGATCTGTTGTATATTCTCTCTACTTTTTTTGCGTAATTCTGCTGACGAGGAAACTAAACAAAAAAGAAAATAAACAAATTGGAACAAAAACATAACCTCTTTCAGCTTCGTTGATGGAAGTAACAAGAAGCTAGATACGAGATGGCACTTGAAGGAATGCAAGGCTACCCGGGATGTTTTGTTCAAGAAATATTGTTGGAGATACTCTGGAAGCTAATTATGTCTCGTCTGATTGTCAGCGCAAGAGGGTCACAGCGAAACCTACCATGACCAAACGTAAAGCCTTGCAATTTACCGAGACTCGAGGCAAAAGCATGTAGTTAAATTTTATGTGATAACGAGAGGAATGAAAGGAAAGGTGTCCATGAAAAAGATGGTTGTCTAAGGAGTAAAGGAAAGGAGAGAGAGAGAGAGAGAGAGAGAGAGAGAGAGAGAGAGAGAGAGATACATCAGGAATGCAATTAAGATTCTCATTAAGTGTTGTTTATGACGACTCAAGCTCAAAGTGACTTCTTTATGGCTTTGTGTTGCAGATATCTTGGTCCATATGAAGAGAACAAAGCTAATATTTCCTGCTGCTTGGTTTAACTTCTGTGCAGCAAAGCTCCTCTTCGTCTGTCTTGCATTTGTTGTTGTTGTTATCGTATCCTTGTGGTGCTGCGATTCGAGTTTTCCATTGTTAGAAAATTACTTGTCTAGGAAAGTTTACATATATATATATAATTTATATATATATATATATATATATATATATATATATATATATATATATATATATATATATGTATATATATATATATATTTGTGCATATATATGTATATATATATATATATGTATATATATATATATATATATATATATATATATATATATATATATATATATATATATATATATATATTGTGTGTGTGTGTGAGGGAATGAGAACATGTAGAAGTAAGGCGACTATTAAAACGCGTGGCTTAATAGGGTCAATTTGAATGTAGCTCACAGCCTTGACTGACAGCTGACTAAATCTAGGACATTCACAGTCAGAAATGATGTATATCTGTCCTAAAGTAGCAAAATTACGCCCTAAACATTTATGATAGTGAATAAATGTCCCAACGAAAGATAGATTATCAAAATCCATAAACAGTGATCACCTGTAACGTTTGGCTGTTGTTGTATAACGTCTCATATCAGACTCTGGTTTTGACATCCCTTCTGGCCACCATTAGTTCAACCGGTTGTCAAAGAGGAACAGTTGTCCTGTGAAGGGATCTAACCGGTCTGCTTTAGCGTGCCAAGACTTATAGTACTGTATGTTTCCCTCCTAACAGCCTCCACAAGCTGTCTGCCAGTTATAGGCTGTTGTGGCGACTTCAAAGTCTAATCAGTAGTGAGAACCCGAGAGGAACAGACACTAATAATGGACTCTTATGGCCATTGAGCACCTTGTACTAGCTTACAAAGGCTTCTCATGTCAATAATTAATTATATGAGCAGAATCCAGGAGTTGGCGAGACTACATGATGGCACAAACATAATATTGTGACTAGGAAGAATAACGAGATCACTGATAAACGAAGGAGAGAGAATAATAAATCTCAGTTGTCCGATTGTCATAGGATTTATTTCCCAGTTGCCCATACCTAGAATAGTCACTTGTGCACTAATGACATCGCCATACAAAGCATGAAACGCTTGAGGGATATCGATGATGAAGGTTCTGTTTTCATCAATAATTTTAGTCGACAGGATCTTAGTCATGAAGCCGCGTGTGGGGAGACAAATTTCTATTCAACCCTCACTCTGTATAAATGTAAACATGGAGAAAGTGAACTGATCTAATTGAATTACAAATGAACTATCCGTGGGCAGGGGTTAGGTAGGGGAGAATGTTCGCGGTGGGAATAAAAAAAAACGAAAAATGGATTTCGTTTCTTATTGAGTCGAGAATGGTTAACATGGTGAGCGTCGGAAGAATTATAGCCGTGCTATACGTATGTCGATACGGGTCCAACGTAACGGTACAACAAATAAAAATAGTAAATTTGACTTCAACTAGTCAAAAAGATTACAAAAGGGTCCATCCTTCTCTCACTTCTGCGGTACTTGAAGTTCTCTCCCTCCCTTAGTTTTGACTCTCTCTCTCTCTCTCTCTCTCTCTCTCTCTCTCTCTCTCTCTCTCTCTCTCTCTCTCTCTCTCTCTTCGTGGGTTTGATCATTTTCTTGATGTATTTGAGACATTTCTTGAATGGGTTTTCTATTGACCGAATGTCGTCCGAAGTATTGATTGTTTCACACTTGACTACTGAAGAAATAGATAGCTCTAAGAAATCAACAACCCCGATGTCAGATTCGAATACGAATTCTCAATTTTGTCTAATCCTTTCAATAGAAAAAGATGACAGCTTCACATGTTCTTACATAATTGGAGGTCATAACATTCCTTGCCTCTGAACGTGTATTTTGAGCAAGTGGTTATTGCACGTCACAGCACTTACCTCATCTCACCACTCACTGTACATTGACGGATCTGTGAAGTAAATAAAATTTCTCATAAACATTTCCGGCATTTATCTTTCTTAATCATCGAGGGTCTCAAAAATTCATTTATACATCCACGAGAGCGCTGAAAATACACGTGAGGTTATTACCCTTGTGTCCATTAACAGGTAATGCCAAGATTTAAACAGTTCCGTCTAAGCACCTTACAAAACAATGTGAAGGGACGATAAAAATGAGCGCTTCTTTAAATCTCCCTTAGAATGGTTCTGATCAGCATCTGCTCTAGTCCCATTTTCATATATGTCCACCATCACTCTCCCATTTCCTATGGTTCCTTTTGTTAATCCTCTCTGCTTTTCCTCATTACGAGAGAAATGAGGGAAAGCGTTGGTGGAGAAAGTTGGTGTGAGGGCTCACAGCGGCCGCTTCGCAGTAGATTAAAATTTGCTGGTCGTGCGAACAAAACATTAATTAATTTCTGTTTCATTCAACAGTCACTCATTTAGATCTTTTTATGTCTCAGGATTTTTGGCAGTAGCAACTGCGCACAGTGGAGAGGGTGGGGGGAATATTTTAGAAGGGAATTATGAAAGGCAGATGAAAACCTTTTATAAAATTCAATTACAATTCATTATGTGTTCGGACTGTCGGCTTCAACTTTAGGTTATGAACCTGGAGAAAAATACTTAAAGATTTTAAGTGGAAATTGAAATAAAATGTCATTTTGCTTCGAGGGCTATTACTATTTATTGTTATTACTATCTCCTAAAGGACACATTTCAGGAAAGTGCCTCATTCCCCGGTTCAAAACATCAAAAGACATGACAGTGAAGGAGGAAACGCTTCCCAAGCCCATATAATAAAATGACCAGACGATTCAAGAGAGAAATTTTGTCACTTTGTGCTTCAGAGCTAAAAAAAAAAAAAAATAAAATCCTACTGCAACGAACTGCAGAAATTCTTATTTCTGTTTTTACTTCGTTTTTAATCAGTATGGTTTCGTCTAACCAAATGCCCTCGCTTATAAAGTTCAGCGACGTTCGTGACTACTATAATTAAGCTCGACACCAGTATTTACAACATAACTCACGTGGATTTGTCTAGAACAAATTTCGTGTTGAGTTGGCAGTGGTTCAACAAACGAATTACCAACCTGATTCTAACATTCTGACACGCTGATGATAATTCGTGTATATTTGAAAATGACAAGTCTTTGGAATTATTAGACTTATTGCTAATAATTGAAACGGCGGGGCAGGGGCCAAATTCCCGGAATAATTACACGCAGAAAGCAGCCAACAAAAGCTGCCTGAAAAATAAAGGGCAATATAAAAGTGTGGCCCAGCTCAGGTGTGTCCAACACAAAATTAATTGACAAAAAATAAGGTGAAGAAGGGTTGAGGCTGTGGAGGGGCGCTGTGGGAGGGAGAGGAGGAAACAATAAAGCGAGCTGTGCAGAGGAGAGAGGAAAAGAGAGGAGAGAGGAAAAGAGAGGAGAGAGAAAGAGAGGAAGGTTAAATCACACCACCAAAGGGATTTTGCGAATACCGAAAGGAACGACATTTTCTGCTCATTTACGCCTTATTTCATCTAGTAGCGTCTACTTTACGACTTGATTACTATAGGATTTACGCCATGTTTTAGAGTTGTTTTGTTTTATGAACGAAATCCTTCGTGTCGCCCAGCGGGTGGTTGATGTAGGAGGTAGTGAGGGTCCCGTTTAACTCGGAGCACCTGGAGGTTTGCTGAAGACCTACCTTCATTCTGTTGGTGAAGAACCTACTTTATTAGGTCCTGGCGTTTTGTCGCTCTTGCGTGTCGTCTTGAAGGCTCGGGCACCTGATACAAAACACAGGCCACTGAATATGTCCGGTCAGCGGGTATGTTAGACATTATGGTTTCGTAAACGGTATGTCATCAATGCAATTTAGACTTTTATTTCATAGACTATCCCTTCACTTTTTGTTGGCGCATAGCCTTTAAACCTAAAGTCCTAGTTTAGATCTTTCACACTCTATACTGCCCTCCGTCATTTGGACTGTGGTGTAATTTAGCCTGCCTTAGGGAACCTACTTTTGAACACTGTGGGGTTTGGAAATCTGTTATGGACCTTTATTACCTTATGGAATTAAAAATACTAATGCTAGAATCTGCAGGCTACCTGATTTTTGTCTTGGGAGCTATAATGACATGTTCGATTTCGAGGAAATTCGTTAAAATATTGGTTGGCTTTGGGTCACATTACTGGCCAACGATATTGCACATCAAGTAACGTTTATTAAGAAACTTTCCTTTAAACAACAGTAAACAGCAACAGCAGTCTCTCTCTCTCTCTCTCTCTCTCTCTCTCTCTCTCTCTCTCTTTCAGGATACAAAAAAAAGTGTTATTTTAAAACAAACCGATGTAACTTCTGGCGATCGATTAAGCATAATTGACATTCAGGTACGAGTTCACTGTGTAAAACGAGCGTTGTACTCATAGATCCTGGAAAATTTGGTGCATAGTCTTTCGAATTTTCTGTTCTTCGCTGGAAAAAAAAGTACTTTGCTTCGGCGGAAAGATTATTCTCTAACAGTAAAAAGAGATGAGTGCCCATTTGCTAAAAGGAAGGAAAATAATTCCTTTTGAGTCTCATTTTATTCTTTTAAAAAACGAGCTGTATAAAATTGAGAACATCTTCACTCAGAAAAGTAAGAATGTTTCTGACGGGGAAGGTTTTCATGTAAGAACAGAAGAATGACTTAGAGTGGGAATGGCAATTGGCTGTAGAAGGAAAAATAAGAGTAAAGCATACTTCCCTCGTATCAGCTGAACGAATTTATTTCTTCTTAGGAGGATGCTTTCCTTTCATGAAGATAAGGATTTTTGTTTTAGAAATTCAACATGTATTGCAGATAATCTCCTCTGCAAGCTTGGCGCTGAGAAAGAAGAGAGAATTTACTTAGGATAAAGGGTCTTTCTTTGAGAGAAACAGGGTTAGTTTGAACATGAAAGGTGAATATTGTCATTGGAAGAAAATGGGACGGGAGAGGAGAAGGAAGAAGAGTTTGAAGAAAATGTTTTATTCTCAGAGAGAAAAATAGCTCCTTTTTTATGAGGAAAAGTTTCATGTTCAAGAGAAGGGGGCTGGACACTTTCTAACTTGATGTACGTGGTCTTTTTATATTGATGGAAAAAGAAACGGGGCTCCTCGCCGCTTGAAGAGAAAGTATTTTTGTCCTTAAAGAAAAAAAAAAAGTATTAGTATCATCATTTTCGGCTGCTGAGTACAAACAAGGCTCTGACACTGGAACACTCGCTTTTAAGATATTTCGTCCTTTCATGGTCGTCAGTCGTAACAATGCAGTGGATCTTGATGCTGATCTAAGACAAACCGTTTAACCCCATTGCCCAATGAGACTGTTGTTTCATGAAATATATTCCTTCAAGACCATTTCAAGAGAGTACTTTAGGGTAAGGATGACACTTCTGTGTCAGTACTTCCGTAGCCAATACCTTAAGTGCAGAGACCTTTGGGACGAAATACCAAATGCGCAATTCTAGTCCAGGCTTAAATAAAACATGAAAATGGAAAAACGAAGTGTCTTCAAGTAACCTGGAATGAAAAAATAACATCTTATCATCCCAGAGTACAATCATTTTGCGAAATAATCTTCTGCTACAATTGCTTTACGGTTCTGAATGATAACTGCAGAGTCTTGAGGAAAAGGAATTTTCAGTTTTAGAGAGAACCACATCATGACCTATTAATTTTGGGATATTCACATCACTTGTTGGCAGACAAATTTTCATAATAATAATAATAATAATAATAATAATAATAATAATAATAATAATAATAATAATAATAATAATAATTATTATTATTATTATTATTATTATTATTATTATTATTATTATTTTCTTGACGCGCACCTGATTGGCTTTGAAATATTTTCGCCTCATTGTATTACCTTTGTTTCAGCAAATTCATTGTGTTACTTTTTCAAGTGGGTTTTATTTTCACAAAACTGACATTTGTTCACGAAGTTAAAAATGCTGGCAATAAAGAAATTTTGTGTGATCCAGTGAATGGGATTTGGCGTGTCTCCGCTTTGTGAAAATGTGTGATTCACCGTCACGGAGGCGTATGGATATAGAGCGGGAAGGACAGAAATGTAGAGACGGGAAAGAGACAAGCGAAATAGATGAGAGGGAAGCAAAATGAAAACGTTCGAACGAAACCCTAGAGGAAATAAAGAAAAAAAAAACACAACAGATGTCAGTGGGAAAGAAGAACTAGCAGGGGAAGGAAACCCGAGCAATGTCAGCATGGTGGAGGGGAAAAAAGTTTGTGAAAACCAGACACTACAAAAGAGTGTCATGGCGATATATAAAAGCGATATGTCGAGTGCTTCTATTTCTTAAATTAACTCCGCTTAACGTTTAATTCCAAAATTTAAGAATTCTTGTCATTTAGTGTGGAAAAATATGTATAGAAGCAATTGAATAGCATTGCATCAAAATTCGCCTAAATTTTGGCGAGTGGTTAATATGGAAATATCGAAAAAAATAAGAATAATATACGGTAAATATAAAAGAGTAAACAGAACGATCCTTTCCAATTTTGTTTCTTTTGGTAAATAACAACGAAAGAGTTTTCAGAGCTAAAGAAATAAAACTAATAATAGTAAAGGAAGAATGGAGTTTTGAAAATCGAAAGATAGTTTATTACATACCTTAAGCAAATAATCCACAGAATGATTATATTTGACGCTTAAATATCTGCAGACTTAGAATAGTTTACTCTCCAAGAAGGAAAGCAGTAATTACATTTTACTTGGAATGTGCTACAAAAAATAAGGCTGGAACTGATTAGTCAGTCAAGGAAGGTAAAAAGGAAGTTACCCAGCCAGTGTGAGGTGAGGTGGGGTTAGCTTAGACGGAGCTCAATAAACCAGCTTGCCAACATGCGGAAGTGATTTATGCATTAGGAGTGAGTTAATGTGAGAAAATAAATACAGCATTAGCGAACTGAACGATCAGACCAGTTTGATCTTTTTACGGTATCCTAAGTTTGTGCACTATTTTTTCTATTTATCAAGTAAGCACAAGGTTAGGAAAGGGAATTTGAGTGACAGTGAAATAAAGGTAGATGCGATACCCTGGCCATTCAAGGACTTTACTACAAAATGGTAAATAAGTATTTAATGAAACCTTGGAAATCCAGGAGGAAATCTAGTATCCTGTTTAAATTCCTAATAATGAAAACTTCAGAGATTTTAATATAAAAAATTTGAAAGTATTTGCAAAATCCATGAAATATGTAGCCTACATCCCAGGTAAGATCAGCAGCCGCCGTAAAAAAGAAAGGCGTAATAAAAAAAAAAAAATCGATGAACGTATATTTGCTCTGTTTTCCAGAGCTTTTCCTAATGATGCAACTTGTTACCAAAGTATTGTACGCATCGTCTAGAGTGCCTCCAAGAACAGCCAAAGATCTCGAGCCCAATTCCCCCGAGCGATGTGAGATGTGAATTATGTACCTGGCAGTTAGCGGAATGTTGTGGTATCCAGTCTTATCTCAAAAGTCTCACTCAGAACCAGAAATCACACTCTCTCTGGAACCGTATATACTGAGGAATAAAAGTTTAATAAACATACATACATCAGGCGGCCTGTAATGAAAGATGCCACATAAACTTGAGGCAAAGCTAGGGCGCTAAGGAGCTTCCGAAACTATTAGGTAACTCCAGTGTCTGAGGAAAAACAGTTTCTTGGTTCATTCATTGTTTGCAAGTTTTGAAGTTTTATAAATATAATGCTATGCAAGTTCTTCTCTCTTCCATACGCTGCTTTATACAAAACCCCCAATATTTTTACCATTTGTGCAGATTTTCCTGTGTACATTCGCTATTAGAAGTTGCCTTTTGAAGCAACCAAAATTTATACGTGTCATTTAGCTCCATTTTCATGTCAAAACTGCAGCACTGCAAAACTACATTCTTTAATTGCTTTATTTGGTGGGTTTCTTCCCGCCTAATCCCAAGCTTCGAAATTTTCTTTTGCTTCAGTTTCCTCTGATTCTTGACTCTCTCTCTCTCTCTCTCTCTCTCTCTCTCTCTCTCTCTCTCTCTCTCTCTCTCTCTCTCTCTCTCTGAACGAAAAATGAAACCAAATAAAATCTCCATAGCTTATGATACAAAGTCCAAGGTGTGCATTTACACACTTCGATACTATCCTGTGTTTACCTTATTCATACGTTTCTGTCGTGTTTTTTTTGTTTGTTTGTTTGTTTGTTTGTCGTTCTTCCTTCCTTCCTCCTTTTTTTGGGGAGGGTTGGGGGAGGGGTTGACTTCCTTCACTTCCTCCATTTACCAATCCTTCCCATGAAAAATAATATATAAATAGAGTAACACTGAAAGGTAACTCGATGGCCACAGTTTGTGGGATCTCTCTGTACCTGGCGTAAAAAGAAAAAAAAAATAGCTCAATCAAATATCGTTATTATTCCAAGTTGATCGTCTATCTTTAGCAGACTGTAATGTTCACCATTTCGTGTCATCATCCTTCGGATTTCTCACCATAAACATAAAATCATATCAATTTCGCAAAAGTTAGTTTCCATAAATTGAAAGTACCGAAAACTAACAACTCTGTTTGATACGCGTAATAGAGAATAAAAATCTCATATGAGCAATTTCATTGATAAAATATCTACAAATGTAGCAGAAGTACGCCTTAATTAAATGCTGGCATATTTAATAAAATACCATAAAATTGGAGATATCATAAAAGCGCATTGCAATTATATGCTTTGTACCGCGATATATTCATTAAACTTTATATAAAAAATAAAATTGCACCAAATATTGTAATGAAATGGCAGCGTCTCGCAAAAGAATTATATAAGGATAAACTTACACATAAAACTGGATAAAAACAAAATAGATATCCTTAAAGCGAGTGGGTGAGTAAAAAAAAAATGACAGACAAGTTTAAGAAACTTATTCAAATGGCAGCCAACGTACAAAAAATGTTCTTATAGCACTAAAAACAAATAAAGGAAGAAAAGGGAAAATATAAGAAATAAAGGAAACTGAAAATAAAAATCGAAAGCAAAAAAGTATAGTAAGGAAATTAAGAAATCAAAGTTACATGGAGAAATGAGATCAAGAAAATGAAATAAGGAAAACACGAACCCAAGTACAAAAAGGAAATTAAAACACCAAGGAAATATAAGTAAAGGGAAAAGAGAAATCAAATTAACTGTTAGGAAAATGAAAATAGGAATCCCAGGAAGAAAGAGAAACAATCATCAGAGCATAATCGAAGCAGAGACAGCGGATGAAAATACTTCATTTCTAGCATCGCCAGTAAGATATCCATTTGATCCCTGGGAAGAGGGACATTACCCGGCCGTTTATGTCGCATTCCATTTAGTTGCGTCTACCTTATGACGTGTTATTGGGAGTTACGCCGTGTTTTATCTTGTTTTATGAACCGACCGTTTTGTGTTGAGTAGAATGAAGGGGTTGGTGGGAATATGGGGCTGACGGGGGGCGGGGGTAGGATAGTTTACAGGTCTCTCTCTCTCTCTCTCTCTCTCTCTCTCTCTCTCTCTCTCTCTCTCTTGGCTTTACTGGAGTGATGAAAGGGAAGCTTAATTGTGTCTGAATGACTTCCTTTTCTACTGTGTGGTACCAGAGAGGACATGGAAGCCTAGGTCCCCCTGTTATTTTTTACCCCATGTTTTTTACACACCCCCCGTTAATTTTTACCACCCTGTTATTTTTTACCCAAGTCAATTTTTACCCCAGTTATTTTTGCCCCTGTTATTTTTACCCCTGTTAATTTTAAACCCCTGTTAATTTTAACCCGCCCCGTTAATTTTTACCCCTGTTATTTTTTACCCCGGTTAATTTTTACCTCCCGTTAATTTCTACCCCTGTTATTTTTTACCAACTGTTAAGTTTTACCCCCTGTTAATTTTTACCCTTGTTATTTTTTACCCCCTGTTATTATTTATCCGCCCGTTATTTTTATCCCCCCTGTTAATTTTTACCCACTATGAATTTTTACCCCATGTTAATTTTTACCCCTGTTAATTTTAACCTCTTATTTTTATACCCCATGCTGATTTTTGCCCCTCTTATTTATACCCCCTATTATATTTTACCCCTTAATTTTTACCCCTATTTTTTACCCCCTATTAATTTTTACTCCGTTATTTTTTTGCCTCTATTTTTTACCCCCTATTATTTTTTACCCCTTCTTAATTTTTACCCCTGTTAATTTTTACGTCTATTTTTACCCCCTATTAATTTTTACTGCCTGTTATTTTTACCTCTATTTTTTACCCCCTGTTAACTTTTAACCCCTGTTATTTTTTTACCCCTGTTAATTTTTACCCCTGTTGATTTTTACCCCCTGTTCTTTTATACCCCCTGAAATTGAAACTTTGCAAAATATGACATTTTTTCCATACGCAGCCTGCAGAATTTGGACAGAATTTCTGGTGAAATTTGATTTCCTCCAATTTCTTTTTTATTTCACTGAATGGCCGAGTCTTCATCATCAACGTTCATAAACAATACGAAATCTACAATTTGGGGACATAGAGAGCTGAAATTGGAAACGTCGCAAAATTTGTCATTTTTTTCATACGCGGAAGTACAGAATTTGGACAGAATTTCTGGTGAAATTTGACTTCCTCAAATTTTTTTTATTTCACCCTACGGCCGAAACTTCGTCATCAACGTTCATAAACAACATTAATCTTCCATTTGGGGACATAGAGATCTGAAATTAAAACATTGTAAAATATGACATTTTTTCCCATATGCGGACCTGCAGAATGTGGACAGAATTTCTGGTGAAATTTGATTTCCTCCAATTTTTTTTATTTCACTTTATGGCCGAGTCCTCATCATCAACGTTCATAAACTACACTAATCTGCAATTTGGGGACATAGCTGAAATTGAAACATTGCAAAATTTGACATTGTTTTCCATACGCAGCCCTGCAGAATTTGGACAGAATTTCTGGTGAAATTTGATTTCCTCCAATTTCTTGTTATTACGTTCTATGGCCGAATCTTCATCATCAACGTTCATAAACAACACTGATCTTAAATTTAGGGATATAGAGAGCTAAAATTGAAACGTTGCAATATTTGAAATTTTTTCCATATGCGGACCTACAGAATTTGGACAGAATTTCTGGTGAAATTTGATTTCCTCCTATTTCTTTTTATTTCACTCTATGGCAGTCTTCATCATCGTTGTTAAACAACACTAATTTTCAATTTGGGGACATAGAGAGCTGAAATTGAAACTAAAAAATTTGACATTTTTTTCCATGTGCGGACCTGCAGAATTTGGACAGAATTTCTGGTGAAATTTGATTTCCTCCAATTTATTTTTATTTCACTGACTGGCTGAGTCTGCATCGTCAATGTTTATGAGCAACACTAATCTTCATTTTGGGGACATAGAGAGCTGAAATTAAAATGCTGCAAAATTTGACATTTTTTCCATACGCGGACCTACAGAATTGGACATATTTTCTGGTGAAATTCGATTTCCTCTAATTTCTTTTTATTTTACTCTATGGCCGAGTCTTCATCACCAGCATTCATAAACAACACTAATCTTCAATTTGGGAACATAGAGAGCTGAAATTGAAACGATGCAAAATTTGATATTTTTTCCATGCGGACCTGCAAGATTTGTACAGAATTTCTGGTGAAATTCGATTTCCTTCAATTTCTTTTTATTTCACTCTATGCCGAGTTTTCGTCATCAACGTTGATAAACAACACTTATTTTCATTTTGGGGACACAGAGAGCTGAAATTGAAACGTTGCAAAATTTGACTTTTTTCGCAGGCCTGCGGAATTTGCAAAGAATTTCTGGCGAAATTTGATTTCCTCCATACCCAACTCAAATCTTGATTTTGGGGTCAAAAAGAACTGAAATTGAACCATTGTAAAATTTGACATTTTTTCTATACGCGGACCTGCAGAATTTGTACAGAATTTCTGGTGAAATTTAATTTACTCAAATTTCTTTTTATTTCACTCTATGGCCGAGTCTTCATCATCAACGTTCATAACCAACTCTAATCTTCATTTTGGAGACAAAAAGAACTGAAATTGAAACCTTGTAAAATTTGATATTTTTTCCATACACGGACCTGCAGAATTTGTACAGAATTTCTGGTGAAATTTAATTTACTAAAATTTCTTTTTATTTCGCTCTATGGCCGAGTCTTCACCATCAATGTTCATAAACAACACTAATCATCATTTTAGGGATATGAAGAGTTGAAATTTAAATGTTACAAAATTTGACATTTTTCCCATAGGCGGACCTGCAGAATTTAGAGAGAATTTTTGGTAAAATTCAATTTCCTCAACTTTCTTTTTATTTCATTGTATGGCCGAGTCTTCATCATTAACGTTTATAAAGAACACTAATCTTCATTTTGGGGATATAGAGAGCTAAAATTGAAACGTTGCAAAATTTGATACTTTTTCCATATGGGGACCTGCAGAATTTGAACAGAATTTCTGGTGGAAATTGAGTTACTCCAATTTCTTTTTATTTCACTCTATGGTCGAGTCTTCATCATCACGTTCATAACCAACTCTAATCTTCATTGCGGGGTCAAAAAGAACTAAAATTGAACCATTGGAAAATTTGACATTTTTTCCATACGCGGACTTGTAGAATTTGTAAAGAATTTCTGGTGAAATTTAATTTCCTCAAATTTCTTTTTATTTCACTGTATGGCCGAGTCTTTATTATCAACGTTCATAAGTAACACTAATCTTCATTCTGGGGATGTAGAGAGCTGAAATTAAATGTTGCAAAATTTGACATTTTTTCCATACGCGGACCTACAGAATTTAGAGAGAATTTTTGGTGAAATTCAATTTCCTCAAATTTCTTTTTATTTCACTCTATGGCCGAGTCTTCATCATTAACGTTCATAAACAACACTAATCTTCATTTTGGGGATATAGAGAGCTGAAATTGAAACGTTGCAAAATTTGACATTTTTAACATATGGGGCCTGCAGAATTTGAACAAAACTTCTGGTGGAATTTGAGTTGCTCCAGTTTATTTTATTTCACTCTATGGTCGAGTCTTCATCATCAACGTTCATAACCAACTCTAATCTTCATTTTGGAGACAAAAAGAACTGAAATTGAAACATTGCAAAATTTGATATTTTTTCCATAGAATTTCGACAGAATTTCTGTTGAATTTTAATTTCCTCAAATTTCTTTTTATTTAACTCTATTGCCTAGTCTTCATTATCAATGTTCATAAACAACACTAATCTTCATTTTGGGGATATAGAGAGCTGAAATTGAAACGTTGCAAAATTTGAGATTTTTTCCATACGTGAACCTGCAGAATTTAGAGGGAATTTTTGGTGAAATTCAATTTCCTCAAATTACTTTTATTTCTCTGTATGGCCGAGTCTTCATCATTAACGTTCATAAACAACACTAATCTTCATTTTGGAGATATAAAGAGCTAAAATTGAAACGTTACAAAATTTGACATTTTTTCCATATGGTGACCTGCAGAATTTGATTAGAATTTCAGGTGGAATTTGAGTTGCTCCGATTTCTTTTTATTTCACTCTTTGATCGAGCATTCATCATCAACGTTCATAACCAACTCTAATCTTAATTTTGGAGACAAAAAGAACTATAATTGAACCATTGTAAAATTTGACATTTTTTCTATACACAGACCTACAGAATTTGTACAGAATTTCTGGTGAAATTTAATTTCCTCATTTCTTTTTATTTCACTCTATGGCCGAGTCTTCATCATCAACGTTCATAAACAACATTAATCTTCATTTTGGGGATATAGAGAGCTGAAATTGAAATGTTGCAAAATTTGACATTTTTTCCATACGCGGACCTGCAGAATTTAGAGAGAATTTCTGGTGAAATTCAATTTCCTCAAATTTCTTTTTATTTCACTCTATGGCCGAGTCTTCATCATCAACGTTCATAAACAACACTAATCTTCATTTTGGGGATATAGAGAGCTAAAATTGAAACATTGCAAAATTTGACATTTTTTCCATACGAGGACCTGCAGAATTTGAACAGAATTTCTGGTGGTATTTGAGTTGCTCCAATTTCTTTTTATTTCATTCTATGGTCGAGTCTTCATCATCAACGTTCATAAGCAACACTAATCTTCATTTTGGGGATATAGAGAGCTGAAATTTAAATGTTGCAAAATTTGACATTTTTTCCATACACGGACCAGCAGAATTTAGAGAGAATTTTTAGTGAAATTCAATTTCCTCAAATTTCTTTTTATTTCACTATATGGCCGAGTCTTCATCATCAACGTTCATAAACAACACTAATCTTCATTTTGGGGATATAGAGAGCTAAAATTGAAACGTTGCAAAATTTGACATTTTTTCCATATGGAGACCTGCAGAATTTGAAGAGAATTTCTGGTGAAATTTAATTTGCTCCAGTTTCTTTTTATTTCACTCTATGGCCGAGTCTTCATCATCAACGTTCATAACCAACTCTAATCTTCATTTTGGGGTCAAAAAGAACTGAAATTGAAACATTGCAAAATTTGACATTTTTTCCATACGCGGACCTGCAGAATTTGTACAGAATTTCTGGTGAAATTTAATTTCCTCAAATTTCTTTTTATTTCACTGTTTGGCCGAGTCTTCATCATCAACGTTCATAAGCAACATTGATCTTCATTTTGGGGGTATAGAGAGCTGAAATTGAAATGTTGCATAATTTGACATTTTTTCCATATGGGGACCTGCAGAATTTTAACAGAAATTCTGGTGGAATTTGAGTTCCTCCAGTTTATTTTATTTCACTTTATGGTCGAGTCTTCATCATCAACGTTCATAACCAACTCTAATCTTCATTTTGGAGACAAAAAGAACTGAAATTGAACCATTGTAAAATTTGACATTTTTTCCATACGCGGACCTGCAGAATTTTGACAGAATTTCTGGTGAAATTTAATTTCCTCAAATTTCTTTTTATTTCACTCTATGGCCGAGTCTTCATCATCAATGTTCATAAACAACACTAATCTTCATTTTGGGGATATAGAGAGCTGAAATTTAAATGTTGCAAAATTTGACATTTTTTCCATACGCGGACCTGCAGAATTTAGAGAGAATTTTTGGTGAAATTCAATTTCCTCAAATTTCTTTTTATTCCATTGTATGGCATAGTCTTCATGAATAACGTTCATAAATAACACTAATCTTCATTTTGGAGATGTAAAGAGCTAAAATTGAAACGTTCCAAATTTGACATTTATCAGAATTTCTGGTGAAATTTAATTTGCTCAAATTTCTTTTTATTTCACTCTATGGTCGAGTCTTCATCATCAACGTTCATAAACAACACTAATCTTATTTTGGGGATATAGAGAGCTGAAATTGAAATTTGCAAATTTTTTTTCCATATGCGGACCTACAGAATTTATATATACAGAATTTCTGGTGAAATTTAATTTTCTCATTTCTTTTTATTTCACTCTATGGCTGAGTCTTCATCATCAACGTTCATAAGCAACACTAATCTTCATTCTGGGGATATAGAGAGCTGAAATTTAAATGTTGCAAAATTTGACCTTTTTTCCATACGCGGACCCACAGAATTTAGAGAGAATTTTTATTGAAATTCAATTTCCTCAACTTTCCTTTTATTTGACTCTATGGCTGAGTCTTCATCATTAACGTTCATAAAGAACACTAATCTTCATTTTGGGGATATAGAGAGCTAAAATTGAAACGTTGCAAAATTTGACATTTTTTCCATATGGGGACCTGCAGAATTTTACCAGAATTTCTGGTGAAAATTGAGTTGCTCCAATTTCTTTTTATTTCATTCTATGGTCGAGTCTTCATCATCAACGTTCATAAACAACACTAATCTTCATTTTGGGGATATAAAGAAGCTGAAATTGAAACGTTGCAAAATTTGACATTTTTTCCATACGCGGACCTGCAGAATTTGGACAGAATTTCTGGTGAAATTTAATTTCCTCAAATTTCTTTTTATTTCACTCTATGGCCGAGTCTTCATCATCAGCGTTCATAAACAACACTAATCTTCATTTTGGGGATATAGAGAGCTGAAATTGAAACGTTGCAAAATTTGACATTTTTTCCATACGCGGACCTGCAGAATTTGGACAAAATTTCTGTTGAAATTTAATTTCCTCAAATTTCTTTTATTTCACTCTATGGCCGAGTCTTCATCATCAACGTTCATAAACAACACTAATCTTCATTTTGGGGATATAGAGAGCTGAAATTGAAACGTTGCAAAATTTGACATTTTTTCCATATGGGTACAAGCAGAATTTGAACAGAAATTTTGGTGCAATTTAATTTCCTCAAAATTCTTTTCATTTCACTCTATGATCGAATCTTCATCATCAACGTTCATAATCAACACTAATATTCATTTTGGGGTTAAAAAGAACTGAAATTGAAACTTTGGAAAATTTGACATTTTTTCCATACGCGGACCTGCAGAATTTGTACAGAATTTCTGGTGAAATTTAATTTCCTCAAATTTCTTTTTATTTCACTCTATGGCTGAGTCTTCATAATCAAAGTTCATAAACAACACTAATCTTCATTTTGGGGATATAGAGAGCTGAAATTGAAATGTTGCAAAATTTGTCATTTTTTCCATACATGAACCTGCAGAATTTGGACAGAATTTCTGGTGAAATTTAATTTCCTCAAATTTATTTTATTTCACTCTATGGCGAGTCTTCATCATCAACGTTCATAAACAACACTAATCTTCATTTTGGGGATATAGAGAGCTAAAATTGAAACGTTAAAAAATTTGACATTTTTTCCATATGGTGACCTGCAGAATTTGACAGAATTTCTGGTGAAATTTAATTTCCTCAAATTTCTTTTATTTTTCACTCTATGGCCGAGTCTTCATCATCAAACGTTCATAAACAACACTAACCTTCATTTTGGGGATATAGAGAGCTATAATTGAAACATTGCAAAATTTGATATTTTTTCCATACGCGGACCTGCAGAATTTAGACAGAATTTTTGGTGAAATTTAATTTCCTCAAATTTCTTTTTATTTCACTCTATGGCCGAGTCTTCATCATCAACGTTCATAAACAACACTAACCTTCATTTTGGGGATATAGAGAGCTGAAATTGAAATGTTGCAAAATTTGACATTTTTTCCATACGCGGACCTGCAGAATTTGGACAGAATTTCTGGTGAAATTTAATTTCCTCAAATTTCTTTTTATTTCACTCTATGGCCGAGTCTTCATCATCAACGTTCATAAACAACACTAATTTTCATTTTGGGGATATAGAGAGCTGAAATTGAAACGTTGCAAAATTTGACATTTTTTCCATATTGTGACCTGCAGAATTTGAACAGAATTTCTGGTGAAATTTAATTTCCTCAAATTTCTTTTTATTTCACTCTATGGCCGAGTCTTCATCATCAACGTTCATAAACAACACTAATCTTCATTTTGGGGATATAGAGAGGTGAAATTGAAACGTTGCAAAATTTGACCTTTTTTCCATACGCGGACCTGCAAAATTTAGAGAGAATTTCTGTTGAAATTTAATTTCTTTTTTTTTTCACTCTATGGCCGAGTCTTCATCATCATCATTCATAAACAACACAAACCTTCATTTTGGGGATATAGAGAGAGTTAAAATTGAAACGTTGCAAAATTTGACATTTTTTCCATTAGGGGACCTGCAGAATTTGGACAGAATTTCTGGTGAAATTTAATTTCTCAAATTTCTTTTTATTTCACTCTATGGCCGAGTCTTCATCATCAACATTCATAAACAACACTAATCTTCATTTTAGGGATATAGATAGCTGAAATTGAAACGTTGCAAAATTTGACATTTTTTCATATGCGGACCTGCAGAATTTGGACAGAATTTCTGGTGAAATTTAATTTCCTCAAATTTCTTTTTATTTCACTCTATGGCCGAGTCTTCATCATCAACGTTCATAAACAACACTAATCTTCATTTTGGGGATATAGAGAGCTGAAATTGAAACGTTGCAAAATTTGACATTTTTTCCATACGGGGACCTGCAGAATTTGGACAGAATTTCTGGTGAAATTTAATTTCCTCAAATTTCTTTTTTTTTTTCACTCTATGGCCGAGTCTTCATCATCAACGTTCATAAACAACACTAATCTTCATTTTGGGGATATAGAGAGCTGAAATTGAAACGTTGCAAAATTTGACATTTTTTCCATACGTGAACCTGCAGAATTTGGACAGAATTTCTGGTGAAATTAAATTTCCTCAAATTTCTTTTTATTTCACTCTATGGCCGAGTCTTCATCATCAACGTTCATAAAAAACACTAATCTTCATTTTGGGGATATAGAGAGCTAAAATTAAAACGTTGCAAAATTGAATTTTTCCATACCCTGCAGAATTTTTTTCCATATGAAATTTAATTTCCTCAAATTTCTTTTATTTCACTCTATGGCCGAGTCTTCATCATCAACGTTCATAAACAACACTAACCTTCATTTTGGGAATATAGAGAGCTAAAATTGAAATGTTGCAAACTTGGATATTTTTTCCATATGGGGACCTGCAGAATTTGAACAGAATTTTGGTGAAATTTAATTCCTCAAATTTCTTTTATTTCACTTTATGGCGAGTCTTCATCATCAACGTTCATAAACAACACTAACCTTCATTTTGGGGATATAGAGAGCTGAAATTGAAACGTTGCAAAATTTGACATTTTTTCCATATGCGGACCTGCAGAATTTGGACAGAATTTCTGGTGAAATTTAATTTCCTCAAATTTCTTTTTATTTCACTCTATGGCCGAGTCTTCATCATCAGTTTCATAAACAACACTAACCTTCATTTTGGGGATATAGAGAGCTAAATTGAAACGTTGCAAAATTTGACATTTTTTCCATACGGGGACCTGCAGAATTTGGACAGAATTTCTGGTGAAATTTTATTTGCTCAAACTTTTTATTTCACTTTGTGGCCGAGGCTTCATTATCAACGTTCATAAACAACACTAACCTTCATTTTGGGGATATAGAGAGCTAAAATTGAAACATTGCAAAATTTGACATTTTTTCCATACGCGAACCTGCAGAATTTGGACAGAATTTCTGGTGAAATTTAATTTCCTCAAATTTCTTTTTATTTCACTCTATGGCCGAGTCTTCATCATCAACGTTCATAAACAACACTAACCTTCATTTTGGGGATATAGAGAGCCGAAATTGAAACGTTGCAAAATTTGACATTTTTTCCATACGCGGACCTGCAGAATTTGGACAGAATTCTTGGTGAAATTCAATTTCCTCAACTTTCTTTTTATTTCACTGTATGGCCGAGTCTTCATCATTAACGTTCATAAACAAACTAATCTAAATTTTGGGGATATAGAGAGCTGAAATTGAAATGTTGCAAAATTTGACATTTTTTTCATATGGTTACCTGCAGAATTTGAACAGAATTTCTGGTGAAATTTAATTTCTCAAATTTCTTTTTATTTCACTCTATGGTCGAGTCTTCATCATCAACGTTCATAAACAACACTAACCTTCATTTTGGGATAAAGAGAGCTGAAATTGAAACATTGCAAAATTTGATATTTTTTCCATACGCGGACCTGCAGAATTTGGACAGAATTTGTTGTGAAATTTAATTTATTCAAATTTCTTTTTATTTCACTCTATGGCCGAGTTTTCATCATCAATGTTCATAAACAACACTAATCTTCATTTTGGGGATATAGAGAGATGAAATTTAAATGTTGCAAAATTTAACATTTTTTCCAATCGTGGACTTTCAGAATTTAGAGAAAATTTTTTGTGAAATTCAATTTCCTCAAATTTCTTTTTATTTCACTCTATGGCCGAGTCTTCATCATCAACGTTCATAAACAACACTAATCTTCATTTTGGGATATAGAGAGCTAAAATTGAAACGTTGCAAAATTTGGACAGAATTTCTGGTGAAATTTAATTTCCTCAAATTTCTTTTTATTTCACTCTATGGCCGAGTCTTCATCATCAACGTTCATAAACAACACTAATCTTCATTTTGGGGATATAGAGAGCTGAAATTGAAACATTGCAAAATTTGACATTTTTTCCATATGCGGACATGCAGAATTTGACAGAATTTCTGGTGAAATTTAATTTCCTCAAATTTCTTTTTATTTCACTCTATGGCCGAGTCTTCATCATCAACGTTCATAAACAACACTAATCTTCATTTTGGGGATATAGAGAGCTGAAATTGAAACGTTGCAAAATTTGACATTTTTTCCATACACGGACCTGCAGAATTTAGACAGAATTTCTGGTGAAATTTAATTTCCTCAAATTTCTTTTTATTTCACTGTATGGCCGAGTCTTCATCATCAACGTTCATAAACAACACTAATCTTCATTTTGGGGATATAGAGAGCTGAAATTGAAACGTTGCAAAATTTGACATTTTTTCCATACAGGGACCTGCAGAATTTGGACAAGAATTTCTGGTGAAATTTAATTTCTCAAATTTCTTTTATTTCACTCTATGGTCGAGTCTTCATCATCAGCGTTCATAAACAACACTAACCTTCATTTTGGGGATATAGAGAGCCTGAAATTGAAACGTTGCAAAATTTGACATTTTTTCCATACAACCTGCAGAATTTGGACAGAATTTCTGGTGAAATTTAATTTCCTCAAATTTCTTTTTATTTCACTCTATGGCCGAGTCTTCATCATCAATGTTCATAAACAACACTAACCTTCATTTTGGGGATATAGAGAGCTGAAATTGAAACGTTGCAAATTTGACATTTTTTCCATACGCGGACCTGCAGAATTTGGACAGAATTTCTGGTGAAATTTAATTTCCTCAAATTTCTTTTTATTTCATTCTATGGCCGAGTCTTCATCATCAATGTTCATAAACAACACTAACCTTCATTTTGGGGATATAGAGAGCTAAAAATTGAAACGTTGCAAAATTTGACATTTTTTCCATATATGGGGACCTGCAGAATTTGGACAGAATTTCTGGTGAAATTTAATTTCCTCAAATTTCTTTTTATTTCACTCTATGGTCATGGTCGAGTCTTCATCATCAACGTTCATAAACAACACTAATCTTCATTTTGGGGATATAGAGAGCTGAAATTGAAACATTGCAAAATTGACATTTTTTCCATACGCGGACCTGCAGAATTTGGACAGAATTTCTGGTGAAATTTAATTTCCTAAAATTTCATTTTATTTCACTCTATGGCCGAGTCTTCATCATCAGCGTTCATAAACAACACTAACCTTCATTTTGGGGATATAGAGAGCTGAAATTGAAAATGTTGCAAAATTTGACATTTTTTCCATACTCGGACCTGCAGAATTTGGACAGAATTTCTGGTGAAATTTAATTTCCTCAAATTTCTTTTTATTTCACTCTATGGCTGAGTCTTCATCATCAACGTTCATAAACAACACTAATCTTCATTTTGGGGATATAGAGAGCTGAAATTGAAACGTTGCAAAATTTGACATTTTTTCCATATGAGACCTGCAGAATTTGGACAGAATTTCTGGTGAAATTTAATTTCCTCAAATTTCTTTTTATTTCACTCTATGGTCGAGTCTTCATCATCAACGTTCATAACCAACTCTAATCTTCATTTTGGGGATAAAAAAGAACTGAAATTGAAACATTGCAAAATTTGACATTTTTTCCATATGCGGACCTGCAGAATTTGGACAGAATTTCTGGTGAAATTTAATTTCCTCAAATTTCTTTTTATTTCACTCTATGGCCGAGTCTTCATCATCAACGTTCATAAACAACACTAATCTTCATTTTGGGGATATAGAGAGATGAAATTTAAATGTTGCAAAATTTGACATTTTTTCCACACGTGAACCTGCAGAATTTGGACAGAATTTCTGGTGAAATTTAATTTCCTCAAATTTCTTTTTATTTCACTCTTCATATGGCCGAGTCTTCATCATCAACGTTCATAAACAACACTAACCTTCATTTTGGGGATATAGAGAGCTAAAATTGAAACGTTGCAAAATTTGACATTTTTTCCATACGCGGACCTGCAGAATTTGGACAGAATTTCTGTGAAATTTAATTTCTTAAAATTTCTTTTTATTTCACTCTATGGCCGAGTCTTCATCATCAACGTTCATAAACAACACTAACCTTCATTTTGGGGATATAGAGAGCCTGAAATTGAAACGTTGCAAAATTTGACATTTTTTCCATACGGGACCTGAAGAATTTGGACAGAATTTCTGGTGAAATTTAATTTCCTCAAATTTCTTTTTATTTCACTCTATGGCCGAGTCTTCATCATCAACGTTCATAAACCACACTAATCCTCATTTTAGGGGTATAGAGAGCTGAAATTGAAACGTTGTAAAATTTGACATTTTTCCCATATGAGAACCTACAGAATTTGGACAGAAATTCTGGTGAAATTTAGTTTCCTGAAATTTCTTTTTATTTCACTCTACGGCCGAGTCTTCATCATCAACTTTCATAAGCAACACTAATCTTTATTTAGGTGATACAGAGAACTAAAATTTAAACGTTGCAAAATTTGACATTTTTTCCATATGTGGTCCTGCAGAATTTAGAGAGAATTTCTGGTGAAATTTAATATCCTCAAATTTCTTTTTATTTCACTCTATGGCCGAGTCTTCATCATCAACGTTCATAAACAACACTAATCTTCATTTTGGGGATATAGAGAGCTGAAATTGAAACGTTGCAAAATTTGACATTTTTTCCATATTGGGACCTGCAGAATTTGGACAGAATTTCTGGTGAAATTTAATTTCATCAAATTTCTTTTTATTTCACTCTATGGCCGAGTCTTCATCATCAACATTCATAAACAACACTAATCTTCATTTTGGGGATATAGAGAGCTAAAATTGAAACGTTGCAAAATTTGACATTTTTTCCATATGGGACATGCAGAATTTGGACAGAATTTCTGGTGAAATTTAATTTCCTCAAATTTCTTTTTATTTCACTCTATGGCCGAGTCTTCATCATCAACGTTCATAAGCAATACTAATCTTCATTTTGGAGATATAGAGAGAACTGAAATTTAAACGTTGCAAAGTTTGGCACTTTTTCCATATGCGGTCCTGCAGAATTTAGAGAGAATTTCTGGTGAAATTTAATATCAAATTTCTTTTTATTTCACTCTATGGCCGAGTCTTCATCATCAGCGTTTCATAAACAACACTAACTTCATTTTGGGGATATAGAGAGCTGAAATTGAAACGTTGCAAAATTTGACATTTTTTCCATATGGGGACCTGCAGAATTTGGACAGAATTTCTGGTGAAATTTAATTTCCTCAAATTTCTTTTTATTTCACTCTATGGCCGAGTCTTCATCATCAACGTTCATAAACAACACTAACCTTCATTTTGGGGATATAGAGAGCTGAAATTGAAACATTGCAAAATTTGACATTTTTTCCATACTCGGACCTGCAGAATTTTGACAGAATTTCTGGTGAAATTTAATTTCCTCAAATTTCTTTTTATTTCACTCTATGGCCGAGTCTTCATCATCAACGTTCATAAACAACACTAATCTTCATTTTGGGGATATAGAGAGCTGAAATTGAAACGTTGCAAAATTTGACATTTTTCCATACGCGACCTGCAGAATTTGGACAGAATTTCTGGTGAAATTTAATTTCAAATTTCTTTTTATTTCACTCTATGGCCGAGTCTCATCATCAACGTTCATAAACAACACTAATCTTCATTTTGGGGATATAGAGAGCTGAAATTGAAACGTTGCAAAATTTGACATTTTTTCCATATTGGGGACCTGCAGAATTTGGACAGAATTTCTGCTGAAATTTAATTTCTTCAAATTTCTTTTTATTTCACTCTATGGCCGAGTCTTCATCATCAGCGTTCATAAACAACACCCTTCATTTTGGGATATAGAGAGCTGACATTGAAACGTTGCAAAATTTGACATTTTTTCCATATCACCTGCAGAATTTGGACAGAATTTCTGGTGAAATTTAATTTCCTCAAATTTCTTTTTATTTCACTCTATGGCCGAGTCGTTTTCATCAGCGTTCATAAACAACACTAACCTTCATTTTGGGGATATAGAGAGCCGAAATTGAAACGTTGCAAAATTTGACATTTTTTCCATACTGCTACCTGAGAATTTGACAGAATTTCTGGGGAAATTTAATTTCAGGGGGCTTTTTATTTCACTCTATGGCCGAGTCTTCATCATCAGCGTTCATAAACAACACAACCTTCATTTTGGGGATATAGAGAGCGAAATTGAAACGTTGCAAAATTTGACATTTTTTCCATACCTGACCTGCAGAATTTGGACAGAATTTCTGGTGAAATTTAATTTCCTCAAATTTCTTTTTATTTCACTCTATGGCTAGAGTCTTCATCATCAGCAGTTCATAAACAACACTAACCTTCATTTTGGGGATAGAGAGAGAGCTGAAATTGAAACTTGGCAAATTTGACATTTTTTCCATACGGGACCTGCAGAATTTGGACAGAAATTTCTGGTGAAATTTAATTTCCTCAAATTTCTTTTTATTTCACTCTATGGCCGGGTCTTCATCATCAGCGTTCATAAACAACACTAACCTTCATTTTGGGATATAGAGAGCTGAAATTGAAACGTTGCAAAATTTGACATTTTTCCATACCGGACCTGCAGAATTTGACAGAATTTCTGGCAATTTAATTTCCTCAAATTTCTTTTTATTTCACTCATGGCCGAGTCTTCTTGGCAGCGTTGGACAGAACCAAACATGAACACAGGGTGTTAATAAACCTTCATTTTGATTCAAATATAGAGAGCTGAAATTGAAAATTGCAAAATTTGATTACATTTTTTTCAGTATAGCGACCTTCAGAATTTGGAAAGAATTTTTATTCTAGAAAAGATAAGCCAGTCATTTCCTCAAATTTCAAATTTTTCACTCCCTTGGCCGAGCTCTTGAGGCACAACATAAGACTCCATTCATTCTAAACAACACTAACCTTCATTTTGGTGATTTAGAGAGCCGAAATTGAAACGTTGCAAAATTTGACATTTTTTCCAAACGCTGACCTGCAGAATTTGGACAGAATTTCTGGTGAAATTTAATTTCCCCCTTCTTTTTATTTCACTCTCTGGCAAGAGTCTCCATCATCAGCGTTCATAAACAACTGCTAACCTTCATTTTGGGGATATAGAGAGCCCATTGAAACGTTGCAAATTTGACATTTTTTCCATATGGCAGAATTTGGACAGAATTTCTGGAAATTTAATTTCTCAAATTTCTTTTATTTCACTTTATGGCCTCCTCATCAGTGTTCATAAACAATCTAACCTCATCATTGGGATTCTTTAAGAGCTGAAATTGAAACGTTGCAAAATTTGACATTTTTTCCATAGGACCTGAGAATTTGGACAGAATTTCTTGTGAAATTTAATTTCCTCAAATTTCTGGGTTTGATTCAGCTATTTTTAATCATCAGCTCCAATTACCTACACTAACCATCATTTTGGGGATATAGAGGATGCAAATTAAAAAATTGCAAAAAGTTGAGACAGTTTCCATAATGCTTTGACCTGCAGAATTTGGAAATTTCTGGTGAAATTTAATTTCCTCAAATTTCTTTTTATTTCACTCTATGGCCGAGTCTTCATCATCAGCGTTCATAAACAACACTAACCTTCATTTTGGGGATATAGAGAGCTGAAATTGAAACGTTGCAAAAATTTGACATTTTTTCCATATGCAGACCTGCAGAATTTGGACAGAAATTTCTGGTGAAATTTAATTTCCTCAAATTTCTTTTTATTTCACTCTATGGCTTCTGTCTTCATCATCAGCGTTCAAAACAACACACTAACCTTCATTTTGGGGATATAGAGAGCTGAAATTGAAACTGATGCAAATATCACAAACATTTTTTCATCAACCATAAATTTGGATAAATTTCTGAAAATTTAATTTCCAAATTTCTTTTTAAACTTTCACTCAGCAAGTTCTTTCAAGTCCAATAAAAAACACTTCCAAAAGCACATTTTCAAAAATTATCTTCCACTAACCTTCATTTTGGGATATCATCTCCAAAAATAACGTTGCAAAATTTGACATTTTTTCCATAAAATACCTGCAAAATTTGACAGAATTTCTGGTGAAATTTAATTTCCTCAAATTTCTTTTTTATTTCACTCTATTCAGAGTCTTCATCATCAGCGTTCATAAACAACACTAATAATCATTTTGGGGATATAGAGCCGAAATTGAAACGTTGCAAAATTTGACATTTTTTCCAAACTTCAAATGGGTTGCAGAATTTTGGACAGAAATTTCCTGGTGAAATTTAATTTTCTCAAATTTCTTTTATTTCACTCTATGGCCAAGTTCAGTCATCAGCGTTCATAAACAACACTAAACCTTCATTTTGGGGATATAGAGAGCTGAAATTGAAACACAGCAAAATTTGACATTTTTTCCAACATCAGGTTCATAATTTGGAAAATTTCTGGTGAAATTTAATTTCCAAATTTCTTTTTACACCAATTCTGAAATTTAATTTCTCAAATTTTTTTATTCACTTCATTCATCATCAGATAAACAACACTAACCTTTCATTTTGGGGATATAGAGAAATTGAAACAAAAATTTGACATTTTTTCTTAGAATTTGGACAGAATTTCTGGTGAAATTTAATTTCCTCAAATTTCTTTTTATTTCACTCTATGGCAGAGTCTTCATCATCAGCGTTCATAAACAACACTAACCTTCATTTTGGGGATATAGAGAGTCTCATTGAAACGTTGCAAAATTGACATTTTTTCCATACGGGACCTATAGAATTTGGACAGAATTTCTGGTGAAATTTAATTTCCTCAAATTTCTTTTTATTTCACTCTATGGCCGAGTCTTCATCATCAGCAATTCATAAACAACACTAACCTTCATTTTGGGGATATAGAGAGCTGTCGAAATTGAAACGTTGCAAAATTTGACATTTTTCCATACCTTCCTGCAGAATTTGGACAGAATTTCTGATGAAATTTAATTTCCAACTCAAATTTCTTTTATTTCACTCTATGGCCGAGTCTTCATCATCAGCGTTCATAAACAACACTAACCTTCATTTTGGGGTTTAGAGAGCCGAAATTGAAACGTTGCAAAATTTGACATTTTTTCCATAGGAATGATGTTACCTGCAGAATTTGGACAGAATTTCTGGTGAAATTTAATTTCCTCAAATTTCTTTTTATTTCACTCTATGGACCTTAGTCTTCTCTTCAACGTTCATAAACAACACTAACCTTTTTTTGGGGATATAGAGAGCTAAAAATTGAAACGTTGCAAAATTTGACATTTTTTCATATGAATGGACCTGCAGAATTTGGACAGAATTTCTGGAAGAAATTTAATTTCCTCAAATTTCTTTTTATTTCACTCTATGGCCGAGTCTTCATCATCAGATGTTCATAAACAATCACTAACCTTCATTTTGGGATATAGAGAGCAAAATTGAAACGTTGCAAAATTTGACATTTTTTCCAATACCTGCAGACATGCAGAATTCTGAGAAGAATTTCTGGTGAAATTTAATTTCAAATTTCTTTTTATTTCACTCTATGGCAGTCTAAATTAATCATCAAACGTTCATAAACAACACTAACCTTCATTTTGGGGATATAGAGAGCTGAAATTGAAACGTTGCAAATTTTGACATTTTTTCCATAAGACCTAAGAATTTGGACAGAATTTCTGGAAATTTAATTTCCTCAAATTTCTTTTTATTTCACTCTATGGCCGAGTCTTCATCATCAATGCGTTCATAAACAACACTAACCTTCATTTTGGGATATAGAGAGCCGAAATTGAAACGTTGCAAAAATTGACATTTTTTCCATACGAATTAGACCTGCAGAATTTGGACAGAATTTCTGGTGAAATTTAATTTACAACTCAAATTTTTTTTATTTCACTCTATGGCGAGTCTCATCATCAAGTGTTCATAAACAACACTAACCTTCATTTTGGGGATATAGATAATGCTGAAAACCTCCCAGATGATGCCAAAAATTTTACTGACATTTTTTCCAAAATATGGGACCTGCAGAATTTGGACAGAATTTCTGGACTGAAAATTTAATTTCCTCAAATTTCTTTTTTATTTCACTCTATGGCCGAGTCTTCATCATCAGCGTTCATAAACAACACTAACCAGCATTTTGGGGATATAGAGAGCTGAAATTGAAAAATTGCAAAATTTGACATTTTTTCCATACGCGACCTTAGAATTTGACAGAATTTCTGGTGAAATTTAATTTCCTCAAATTTCTTTTTATTTCACTCTGACCATGGCAAAGTCTTCATCATCAGCGTTCATAAACAACACTAACCTTCATTTTTTGGGATATAGAGAGCCGAAATTGAAACGTTGCAAATTTTGACATTTTTTCCATTGCACCTGAGAATTTGGACAGAATTTCTGGTGAAATTTAATTTCCTCAAATTTCTTTTTATTTCACTCTATGGCAGAGTTTTCATCATCAGCGTTCATAAACAACACTAACCTTCCTTTTGGGGATATAGAGAGCTCCCCAAATTGAAACGTTTTAAAATTTGACATTTTTTCCATACGTGACCTGCAGAATTTTGAAAAGAATTTCTGGTGAAATTTAATTTCCTCAAATTTCTTTTTTATTTCACTCTATGGCCGAGTCTTCATCATCAGCGTTCATAAACAACACTAACCTTCATTTTGGGGATATAGAGAGCTGAAATTGAAACGTGGTTTCAAATTTGACATTTTTTCCATAACAGACCTGCAGAATTTGGACAGAATTTCTGGCGTTTAATTTCCTCAAATTTCTTTATTTCATTTCATCATCAGCGTTCATAAACAACACTAACCTTCATTTTGGGGATATAGAGAGCCATAAATTGAAACGGGCAAAATTTGACATTTTTCCATAAAAATTTGGGGAATTTCTGGTGAAATTTAATTTTAAAATTTCTTTTTATTTCACTCTTGGGGGCTGATAAGAAATCCCTTCTGAAACTATATAACTCATTTTGTGTCGATCTAAACAAGACTATTTTGTCATTTTTCCTCAGCCTGCAAACCAATTTGGAACTGGATGTTGTACAAATTTCTGGTTGAAATTTAATTTCTCAAATTTCTTTTTATTTCACTCTATGGCCGAGTCTTCATCATCAGCATTTCATAAACAACACAAACCTTCATTTTGGGGATATAGAGAGCTAGAAATTGAAACGTTGCAAAATTTGACATTTTTTCATATAGGCGACCTGCAGAATTTGGACAGAATTTCTGGTGAAATTTAATTTCAAATTTCTTTTATTTCACTCTGAGGCTGAGTCTCTTCATCATCAGCGTTCATAAACAACACTAACCTTCATTTTGGGGATATAGAGAGCTGAAATTGAAACGTTGCAAAAAAAAGACATTTTTTCCATACGCGGACCTGCAGAATTTGGACAGAATTTCTGGTGAAATTTAATTTCCCAAATTTCTTTTTAAAAATTTATACAGATGGCTAAGTCTTCATCATCAGTTGTTCATAAACAACACTAACCTTCATTTTGGGGATATAGAGAGCCGAAATTGAAACGTTGCAAAATTTGACATTTTTCCATACCATACCTGCAGAATTTGGACAGAATTTCTGGTGAAATTTAATTTTCAAATTTCTTTTTATTTCACTCTAATTTTTCATTCATCAGACTCTATAAACAAGTCTAACCTATCAAAAATTTAGAGAGCTTTCAAACATTGCAAACAACACTTTGGACAACCTTCATTTTGGGGATATTTCAGAGAGTAAAATCTGAAACGTTGGGTCCACTAACTTCATTTTGGGATTAGATTTTTGGAAACGACATAATTGACATTTTTTCCATAGACCTGCAGAATTTGGACAGAATTTCTGGTGAAATTTAATTTCCTCAAATTTCTTTTTATTTTTACTCTATGGCCGAGTCTTCATCATCAGCGTTCATAAACAACACTAACCTTCATTTTGGGGATATAGAGAGCCTTCGTCATTGAAACGTTGCAAAATTTGACATTTTTTCCATATAGATTAACCTTGGCAGAATTTGGACAGAATTTCTTTTGAAATTTAATTTCCTCAAATTTCTTTTTATTTCACTCTATGGCACAGTCTTCATCATCAGCGTTCATAAACAACACTAACCTTCATTTTGGGGATATAGAGAGCCCTGTTGAAACGTTGCAAAATTTGACATTTTTCCATATCTCTTTTTGCAGAATTTGGACAGAATTTTTGGTGAAATTTAATTTCCTCAAATTTCTTTTTATTTCACTCTTTATGGCCGAGTCTTCATCATCATAGCGTTCATAAACAACACTAACTTCATCATTTTGGGGATATAGAGAGCCAAATTGAAACGTTGCAAAATTTGACATTTTTCCATAATTCACCTGCAGAATTTGGACAGAATTTCTGGAAATTTAATTTCCTCAAATTTCTTTTTATTTCATTCTTTGGCCGAGTCTTCATCATCAGCGTTCATAAACAACACTAATCTTCATTTTGGGGATATAGAGAGCTGAAATTGAAACGTTGCAAAATTTGACATTTTTTCCATATGCGGACCTGCAGAATTTGGACAGAATTTCTGGTGAAATTTAATTTCCTCAAATTTCTTTTTATTTCACTCTATGGCCGAGTCTTCATCATCAACGTTCATAAACAACACTAACCTTCATTTTTTGGGGATATAGAGAGCTGAAATTGAAACGTTGCAAAATTTGACATTTTTTCCATATGCGGACCTGCAGAATTTGGACAGAATTTCTGGTGAAATTTAATTTCCTCAAATTTCTTTTTATTTCACTCTATGGCCGAGTCTTCATCATCAACGTTCGTAAATAACACTAATTTTCATTTTGGGGATAGAGAGAGCTGAAATTGAAACGTAAAATTTGACATTTTTTCCATACACGGACATGCAGAATTTGGACAGAATTTCTGGTGAAATTTTATTTCCTCCAATTTCTTTTTATTTCACTCTATGGCCTAGTCTTCATCATCAACGTTCATAAACAACACTAATCTTCATTTTGGGGATATAGAAAGCTGAAATTGAAACGTTGCAAAATTTGACATTTTTTCATACGCAGACCTGCAGAATTTGGACAGAATTTCTGGTGAAATTTGATTTCCTCCAATTTCTTTTTGTTTCACTCTATGGCCGAGTCTTCATCATCAACGTTCATAAACAACACTAATCTTCATTTTGGGGATATAGAGAGCTGAAATTGAAACGTTGCAAAATTTGACATTTTTTCCATATGCGACCTGCAGAATTTGGACAGAATTTCTGGTGAAATTTAATTTCCTCAAATTTCTTTTTATTTCACTCTATGGTCGAGTCTTCATCATCAACGTTCATAAACAACACTAATCTTCATTTTGGGGATATAGAGAGCTGAAATTGAAACGTTGCAAAATTTGACATTTTTTCCATACGCGGACCTGCAGAATTTGGACAGAATTTCTGGTGAAATTTAATTTCCTCAAATTTCTTTTTATTTCACTCTATGGCCGAGTCTTCATCATCAGCGTTCATAAACAACACTAACCTTCATTTTGGGGATATAGAGAGCTGAAATTGAAACGTTGCAAAATTTGACATTTTTTCCATACGCGGACCTGCAGAATTTGGACAGAATTTCTGGTGAAATTTAATTTCCTCAAATTTCTTTTTATTTCACTCTATGGCCGAGTCTTCATCATCAACGTTCATAAACAACACTAACCTTCATTTTGGGGATATAGAGAGCTGAAATTGAAACGTTGCAAAATTTGACATTTTTTCCATATGGGGACCTGCAGAATTTGGACAGAATTTCTGGTGAAATTTAATTTCCTCAAATTTCTTTTTATTTCACTCTAAGGCCAAGTCTTCATCATCATCGTTCATAAACAACACTAACCTTCATTTTGGGGATAAAGAGAGGTGAAATTGAAACGTTGCAAAATTTGACCTTTTTTCCATACGCGGACCTGCAGAATTTGGACAGAATTTCTGGTGAAATTTAATTTCCTCAAATTTCTTTTTATTTCACTCTATGGCCGAGTCTTCATCATCAGCGTTCATAAACAACACTAACCTTCATTTTGGGGATATAGAGAGCTGAAATTGAAACGTTGCAAAATTTGACATTTTTTCCATATGCGGACCTGCAGAATTTGGACAGAATTTCTGGTGAAATTTAATTTCCTCAAATTTCTTTTTATTTCACTCTATGGCCGAGTCTTCATCATCAACGTTCATAAACAACACTAATCTTCATTTTGGGGATATAGAGAGCTGAAATTGAAACGTTGCAAAATTTGACATTTTTTCCATATGCGGACCTGCAGAATTTGGACAGAATTTCTGGTGAAATTTAATTTCCTCAAATTTCTTTTTATTTCACTCTATGGCCGAGTCTTCATCATCAGCGTTCATAAACAACACTAACCTTCATTTTGGGGATATAGAGAGCTGAAATTGAAACGTTGCAAAATTTGACCTTTTTTCCATACGCGGACCTGCAGAATTTAGAGAGAATTTCTGGTGAAATTTAATTTCCTCAAATTTCTTTTTATTTCACTCTATGGCCGAGTCTTCATCATCAACGTTCATAAACAACACTAACCTTCATTTTGGGGATATAGAGAGCTGAAATTGAAACGTTGCAAAACTTGACATTTTTTCCATATGTAGACCTGCAGAATTTGGACAGAATTTCTGGTGAAATTTAATTTCCTCAAATTTCTTTTTATTTCACTCTATGGCCGAGTCTTCATCATCAACGTTCATAAACAACACTAACCTTCATTTTGTGGATATAGAGAGCTGAAATTGAAACGTTGCAAAATTTGACATTTTTTCCATACGCGGACCTGCAGAATTTGGACAGAATTTCTGGTGAAATTTAATTTCCTCAAATTTCTTTTTATTTCACTCTATGGCCGAGTCTTCATCATCAGCGTTCATAAACAACACTAACCTTCATTTTGGGGATATAGAGAGCTGAAATTGAAACGTTGCAAAATTTGACATTTTTTCCATATGTGGACCTGCAGAATTTGGACAGAATTTCTGGTGAAATTTAATTTCCTCAAATTTCTTTTATTTCACTCTATGGCCGAGTCTTCATCATCAACGTTCATAAACAACACTAACCTTCATTTTGGGGATATAGAGAGCTCAAAATTGAAACGTTGCAAAATTTGACATTTTTTCCATATGCGGACCTGCAGAATTTGGACAGAATTTCTGGTGAAATTTAATTTCCTCAAATTTCTTTTTATTTCACTCTATGGCCGAGTCTTCATCATCAGCGTTCATAAACAACACTAACCTTCATTTTGGGGATATAGAGAGCTGAAATTGAAACGTTGCAAAATTTGACATTTTTTCCATACGCTGGACCTGCAGAATTTGGACAGAATTTCTGGTGAAATTTAATTTCTTCAAATTTTTCTTTTATTTCACTCTATGGCCGAGTCTCATCATCAGCGTTCATAAACAACACTAACCTTCATTTTGGGGATATAGAGAGCTGAAATTGAAACGTTGCAAAATTTGACATTTTTTCCATACGCGGACCTGCAGAATTTGGACAGAATTTCTGGTGAAATTTAATTTCCTCAAATTTCTTTTATTTCACTCTATGGCCGAGTCTTCATCATCAGCGTTCATAAACAACACTAACCTTTCATTTTGGGGATATAGAGAGCCGAAATTGAAACGTTGCAAAATTTGACATTTTTTCCATACGCGGACCTGCAGAATTTGGACAGAATTTCTGGTGAAATTTAATTTCCTCAAATTTCTTTTTATTTCACTCTATGGCCGAGTCTTCATCATCAGCGTTCATAAACAACACTAACCTTCATTTTGGGGATATAGAGAGCTGAAATTGAAACGTTGCAAAATTTGACATTTTTTCCATACAGGACCTGCAGAATTTGGACAGAATTTCTGGTGAAATTTAATTTCCTCAAATTTCTTTTTATTTCACTCTATGGCCGAGTCTTCATCATCAGCGTTCATAAACAACACTAACCTTCATTTTGGGGATATAGAGAGCTGAAATTGAAACGTTGCAAAATTTGACATTTTTTCCATACGGACCTGCAGAATTTGGACAGAATTTCTGGTGAAATTTAATTTCCTCAAATTTCTTTTTATTTCACTCTATGGCCGAGTCTTCATCATCAACGTTCATAAACAACACTAACCTTCATTTTGGGGATATAGAGAGCTGAAATTGAAACGTTGCAAAATTTGACATTTTTTCCATACATGGGGACCTGCAGAATTTGGACAGAATTTCTGGTGAAATTTAATTTCCTCAAATTTCTTTTATTTCACTCTATGGCCGAGTCTTCATCATCAGCGTTCATAAACAACACTAACCTTCATTTTGGGGATATAGAGAGCTGAAATTGAAACGTTGCAAAATTTGACATTTTTTCCATACGGATCTGCAGAATTTGGGCAGAATTTCTGGTGAAATTTAATTTCCTCAAATTTCTTTTTATTTCACTCTATGGCCGAGTCTTCATCATCAGCGTTCATAAACAACACTAACCTTCATTTTGGGGATATAGAGAGCTGAAATTGAAACGTTGCAAAATTTGACATTTTTTCCATACGCGGACCTGCAGAATTTGGACAGAATTTCTGGTGAAATTTAATTTCCTCAAATTTCTTTTTATTTCACTCTATGGCTGAGTCTTCATCATCAGCGTTCATAAACAACACTAACCTTCATTTTGGGGATATAGAGAGCCGAAATTGAAACGTTGCAAAATTTGACATTTTTTCCATATGCAGTCCTGCAGAATTTGGACAGAATTTCTGGTGAAATTTAATTTCCTCAAATTTCTTTTTATTTCACTCTATGGCCGAGTCTTCATCATCAGCGTTCATAAACAACACTAACCTTCATTTTGGGGATATAGAGAGCTGAAATTGAAACGTTGCAAAATTTGACATTTTTTCCATACGGGGACCTGCAGAATTTGGACAGAATTTCTGGTGAAATTTAATTTCCTCAAATTTCTTTTTATTTCACTCTATGGCCGAGTCTTCATTATCAGCGTTCATAAACAACACTAACCTTCATTTTGGGGATATAGAGAGCCGAAATTGAAACGTTGCAAAATTTGACATTTTTTCCATACGCGGACCTGCAGAATTTGGACAGAATTTCTGGTGAAATTTAATTTCTCAAATTTCTTTTATTTCACTCTATGGCCGAGTCTTCATCATCAGCGTTCATAAACAACACTAACCTTCATTTTGGGGATATAGAGAGCTGAAATTGAAACGTTGCAAAATTTGACATTTTTTCCATACGCGGACCTGCAGAATTTGGACAGAATTTCTGGTGAAATTTAATTTCCTCAAATTTCTTTTTATTTCACTCTATGGCCGAGTCTTCATCATCAGCGTTCATAAACAACACTAACCTTCATTTTGGGGATATAGAGAGCTGAAATTGAAACGTTGCAAAATTTGACATTTTTTCCATACGGACCTGCAGAATTTGGACAGAATTTCTGGTGAAATTTAATTTCCTCAAATTTCTTTTTATTTCACTCTATGGCCGAGTCTTCATCATCAGCGTTCATAAACAACACTAACCTTCATTTTGGGGATATAGAGAGCTGAAATTGAAACGTTGCAAAATTTGACATTTTTTCCATATTGCGGACCTGCAGAATTTGGACAGAATTTCTGGTGAAATTTAATTTCCTCAAATTTCTTTTTATTTCACTCTATGGCCGAGTCTTCATCATCAGCGTTCATAAACAACACTAACCTTCATTTTGGGGATATAGAGAGCTGAAATTGAAACGTTGCAAAATTTGACATTTTTTCCATACGCGGACCTGCAGAATTTGGACAGAATTTCTGGTGAAATTTAATTTCCTCAAATTTCTTTTTATTTCACTCTATGGCCGAGTCTTCATCATCAACGTTCATAAACAACACTAATCTTCATTTTGGGGATATAGAGAGCTGAAATTGAAACGTTGCAAAATTTGACATTTTTTCCATATGCCTACCTGCAAAATTTGGACAGAATTTCTGGTGAAATTTAATTTCTTCAAATTTCTTTTTATTTCACTCTATGGCCGAGTCTTCATCATCAGCGTTCATAAACAACACTAACCTTCATTTTGGGGATATAGAGAGCTGAAATTGAAACGTTGCAAAATTTGACATTTTTTCCATACGCGGACCTGCAGAATTTGGACAGAATTTCTGGTGAAATTTAATTTCCTCAAATTTCTTTTTATTTCACTCTGTGGCCGAGTCTTCATCATCAGCGTTCATAAACAACACTAACCTTCATTTTGGGGATATAGAGAGCTGAAATTGAAACGTTGCAAAATTTGACATTTTTTCCATATGCGGACCTGCAGAATTTGACAGAAATTTCTGGTGAAATTTAATTTCCTCAAATTTCTTTTTATTTCACTCTATGGCCGAGTCTTCATCATCAGCGTTCATAAACAACACTAACCTTCATTTTGGGGATATAGAGAGCTGAAATTGAAACGTTGCAAAATTTGACATTTTTTCCATACGGGGACCTGCAGAATTTGGACAGAATTTCTGGTGAAATTTAATTTCCTCAAATTTCTTTTTATTTCACTCTATGGCCGAGTCTTCATCATCAGCGTTCATAAACAACACTAACTTTCATTTTGGGGATATAGAGAGCTGAAATTGAAACGTTGCAAAATTTGACATTTTTTCCATACGCGGACCTGCAGAATTTGGACAGAATTTCTGTTGAAATTTAATTTCCTCAAATTTCTTTTTATTTCACTCTATGGCCGAGTCTTCATCATCAGCGTTCATAAACAACACTAACCTTCATTTTGGGGATATAGAGAGCTAAAATTGAAACGTTGCAAAATTTGACATTTTTTCCATACGCGACCTGCAGAATTTGGACAGAATTTCTGGTGAAATTTAATTTCCTCAAATTTCTTTTTTATTTCACTCTATGGCCGAGTCTTCATCATCAGCGTTCATAAACAACACTAACCTTCATTTTGGGGATATAGAGAGCCGAAATTGAAACGTTGCAAAATTTGACATTTTTTCCATACGCGGACCTGCAGAATTTGGACAGAATTTCTGGTGAAATTTAATTTCCTCAAATTTCTTTTTATTTCACTCTATGGCCGAGTCTTCATCATCAGCGTTCATAAACAACACTAACCTTCATTTTGGGGATATAGAGAGCTGAAATTGAAAACGTTGCAAAATTTGACATTTTTTCCATACGCGACCTGCAGAATTTGGACAGAATTTCTGGTGAAATTTAATTTCCTCAAATTTCCTTTTTTTTTTTCACTCTATGGCTGAGTCTTCATCATC
Organism: Macrobrachium rosenbergii; assembly: GCF_040412425.1. NCBI lineage: Eukaryota > Metazoa > Arthropoda > Malacostraca > Decapoda > Palaemonidae > Macrobrachium > Macrobrachium rosenbergii. The sequence goes on along the minus strand of NC_089745.1, from coordinate 28,292,175 downwards.
ATCGTTCATGAACAACACTAACCTTCATTTTGGGGATGTAGAGAGCTGAAATTGAAACGTTGCAAAATTTGACATTTTTTCCGTATGGGGACCTGCAGAATTTGGACAGAATTTCTGGTGAAATTTAATTTCCTCAAATTTCTTTTTATTTCACTCTATGGCCGAGTCTTCATCATCAGCGTTCATAAACAACACTAACCTTCATTTTGGGGATATAGAGAGCTGAAATTGAAACGTTGCAAAATTTGACATTTTTTCCATATGCGGACCTGCAGAATTTGGACAGAATTTCTGGTGAAATTTAATTTCTTCAAATTTCTTTTTATTTCACTCTATGGCCGAGTCTTCATCATCAGCGTTCATAAACAACACTAACCTTCATTTTGGGGATATAGAGAGCTGAAATTGAAATGTTGCAAAATTTGACATTTTTTCCATACGCGACCTGCAGAATTTGGACAGAATTTCTGGTGAAATTTAATTTCTCAAATTTCTTTTATTTCACTCTATGGCCGAGTCTTCATCATCAACGTTCATAAACAACACTAACCTTCATTTTGGGGATATAGAGAGCTGAAATTGAAACGTTGCAAAATTTGACATTTTTTCCATAATGGACCTGCAGAATTTGGACAGAATTTCTGATGAAATTTAATTTCTCAAATTTCTTTTTATTTCACTCTATGGCCGAGTCTTCATCATCAGCGTTCATAAACAACACTAACCTTCATTTTGGGGATATAGAGAGCTGAAATTGAAACGTTGCAAAATTTGACATTTTTTCCATACGCGACCTGCAGAATTTGGACAGAATTTCTGGTGAAATTTAATTTCTTCAAATTTCTTTTTATTTCACTCTATGGCCGAGTCTTCATCATCAGCGTTCATAAACAACACTAACCTTCATTTTGGGGATATAGAGAGCTGAAATTGAAACGTTGCAAAATTTGACATTTTTTCCATATGCAGACCTGCAGAATTTGGACAGAATTTCTGGTGAAATTTAATTTCCTCAAATTTCTTTTTATTTCACTCTATGGCCGAGTCTTCATCATCAGCGTTCATAAACAACACTAACCTTCATTTTGGGGATATAGAGAGCTAAAATTGAAACGTTGCAAAATTTGACATTTTTTCCATACGCGGACCTGCAGAATTTGGACAGAATTTCTGGTGAAATTTAATTTCCTCAAATTTCTTTTTATTTCACTCTATGGCCGAGTCTTCATCATCAGCGTTCATAAACAACACTAACCTTCATTTTGGGGATATAGAGAGCTGAAATTGAAACGTTGCAAAATTTGACCTTTTTTCCATATGCAGACCTGCAGAATTTGGACAGAATTTCTGGTGAAATTTAATTTCCTCAAATTTCTTTTTATTTCACTCTATGGCCGAGTCTTCATCATCAGCGTTCATAAACAACACTAACCTTCATTTTGGGGATATAGAGAGCTGAAATTGAAACGTTGCAAAATTTGACATTTTTTCCATATGGGGACCTGCAGAATTTGGACAGAATTTCTGGTGAAATTTAATTTCCTCAAATTTCTTTTTATTTCACTCTATGGCCGAGTCTTCATCATCAGCGTTCATAAACAACACTAACCTTCATTTTGGGGATATAGAGAGCTGAAATTGAAACGTTGCAAAATTTGACCTTTTTTCCATACGCGGACCTGCAGAATTTGGACAGAATTTCTGGTGAAATTTAATTTCCTCAAATTTCTTTTTATTTCACTCTATGGCCGAGTCTTCATCATCAGCGTTCATAAACAACACTAACCTTCATTTTGGGGATATAGAGAGCTGAAATTGAAACGTTGCAAAATTTGACATTTTTTCCATATGCGACCTGCAGAATTTGGACAGAATTTCTGGTGAAATTTAATTTCTCAAATTTCTTTTTATTTCACTCTATGGCCGAGTCTTCATCATCAGCGTTCATAAACAACACTAACCTTCATTTTGGGGATATAGAGAGCTAAAATTGAAACGTTGCAAAATTTGACATTTTTTCCATACGGACCTGCAGAATTTGGACAGAATTTCTGGTGAAATTTAATTTCCTCAAATTTCTTTTTATTTCACTCTATGGCGAGTCTTCATCATCAGCGTTCATAAACAACACTAACCTTCATTTTGGGGATATAGAGAGCTGAAATTGAAACGTTGCAAAATTTGACATTTTTTCCATACGCGGACCTGCAGAATTTGGACAGAATTTCTGGTGAAATTTAATTTCCTCAAATTTCTTTTTATTTCACTCTATGGCCGAGTCTTCATCATCAGCGTTCATAAACAACACTAACCTTCATTTTGGGGATATAGAGAGCTGAAATTGAAACGTTGCAAAATTTGACATTTTTTCCATACGCGGACCTGCAGAATTTGGACAGAATTTCTGGTGAAATTTAATTTCCTCAAATTTCTTTTTATTTCACTCTATGGCTGAGTCTTCATCATCAGCGTTCATAAACAACACTAACCTTCATTTTGGGGATATAGAGAGCTGAAATTGAAACGTTGCAAAATTTGACATTTTTTCCATATGCGGACCTGCAGAATTTGGACAGAATTTCTGGTGAAATTTAATTTCCTCAAATTTCTTTTTATTTCACTCTATGGCCGAGTCTTCATCATCAGCGTTCATAAACAACACTAACCTTCATTTTGGGGATATAGAGAGCTGAAATTGAAACGTTGCAAAATTTGACCTTTTTTCCATATGGGGACCTGCAGAATTTGGACAGAATTTCTGGTGAAATTTAATTTCCTCAAATTTCTTTTTATTTCACTCTATGGCCGAGTCTTCATCATCATCAGCGTTCATAAACAACACTAACCTTCATTTTGGGGATATAGAGAGCCGAAATTGAAACGTTGCAAAATTTGACATTTTTTCCATACACGGACCTGCAGAATTTGGACAGAATTTCTGGTGAAATTTAATTTCCTCAAATTTCTTTTTATTTCACTCTATGGCCGAGTCTTCATCATCAGCGTTCATAAACAACACTAACCTTCATTTTGGGGATATAGAGAGCTGAAATTGAAACGTTGCAAAATTTGACATTTTTTCCATACGCGGACCTGCAGAATTTGGACAGAATTTCTGGTGAAATTTAATTTCTCAAATTTCTTTTTATTTCACTCTATGGCCGAGTCTTCATCATCAGCGTTCATAAACAACACTAACCTTCATTTTGGGGATATAGAGAGCTGAAATTGAAACGTTGCAAAATTTGACGTTTTTTCCATACGCTGACCTGCAGAATTTGTACAGAATTTCTGGTGAAATTTAATTTCCTCAAATTTCTTTTTATTTCACTCTATGCCTGAGTCTTCATCATCAACGTTCATAAGCAACACTAATCTTCATTTTGGTGATATAGAGAGCTGAAATTTAAATGTTGCAAAATTTGGTATTTTTCCATACGCCGAACTGCAGAATTTAGAGAGAATTTCTGAGGAAATTTACTTTCCTTAATTTCTTTTTATTTCACTCTATGGCCGGGTCTTCATCATCAACGTACATAAGCAACACTAATCTTCTTTTTGAGTATATAGAGTGCTGAAATTGAAACGTTGCAAAATTTGGTATTTTTTCCATAACCGGACCTCCAGAATTTAGAGAGAATTGCTGGTGAAATTCAATATCCTCAAATTTCTTTATATTTCACTCTATGGCCGAGTCTTCATTATCAACATTCATAAAAAAAACTAATCTTCATTTTGGAGATAAAGAGAGCTGAAATTGAAACGTTGCAAAATTTGACATTTTTTCCATATGGGGACCTGCAGAATTTGAACAGGATTTCTGGTGAAATTTAATTTCCTCAAATTTCATTTCATTTTACTTTATGGCCGAGTCTTCATCATCAACGTTCATAAACAACATTAATCTTCATTTTGGGGATATAGAGAGCTGAAATTGAAACGTTGCAAAATTTGACATTTTTTCCATACGCGGACCTGCAGAATTTGGACAGAATTTCTGGTGAAATTTAATTTCCTCAAATTTCTTTTTATTTCACTCTATGGCCGAGTCTTCATCATCAACGTTCATAAACAACACTAACCTTCATTTTGGGGATATAGAGAGCTGAAATTGAAACGTTGCAAAATTTGACATTTTTTCCATACGCGGACCTGCAGAATTTGGACAGAATTTCTGGTGAAATTTAATTTCCTCAAATTTCTTTTTATTTCACTCTATGGCCGAGTCTTCATCATCAGCGTTCATAAACAACACTAACCTTCATTTTGGGGATATAGAGAGCTGAAATTGAAACGTTGCAAAATTTGACATTTTTTCCATATGGGGACCTGCAGAATTTGGACAGAATTTCTGGTGAAATTTAATTTCCTCAAATTTCTTTTTATTTCACTCTATGGCCGAGTCTTCATCATCAGCGTTCATAAACAACACTAATCTTCATTTTGGGGATATAGAGAGCTAAAATTGAAACGTTGCAAAATTTGACATTTTTTCCATACGGGAACCTGCAGAATTTGGACAGAATTTCTGGTGAAATTTAATTTCTCAAATTTCTTTTATTTCACTCTATGGCCGAGTCTTCATCATCAGCGTTCATAAACAACACTAACCTTCATTTTGGGGATATAGAGAGCTGAAATTGAAACGTTGCAAAATTTGACATTTTTTCCATACATGCGACCTGCAGAATTTGGACAGAATTTCTGGTGAAATTTAATTTCCTCAAATTTCTTTTTATTTCACTCTATGGCCGAGTCTTCATCATCAACGTTCATAAACAACACTAACCTTCATTTTGGGGATATAGAGAGCTGAAATTGAAACGTTGCAAAATTTGACATTTTTTCCATACGCGGACCTGCAGAATTTGGACAGAATTTCTGGTGAAATTTAATTTCCTCAAATTTCTTTTTATTTCACTCTATGGCCGAGTCTTCATCATCAGCGTTCATAAACAACACTAATCTTCATTTTGGGGATATAGAGAGCTGAAATTGAAACGTTGCAAAATTTGACATTTTTTCCATATGCGGACCTGCAGAATTTGGACAGAATTTCTGGTGAAATTTAAATTTAATTCTCAAATTTCTTTTTATTTCACTCTATGGCCGAGTCTTCATCATCAGCGTTCATAAACAACACTAACCTTCATTTTGGGGATATAGAGAGCTGAAATTGAAACGTTGCAAAATTTGACCTTTTTTCCATACGCGGACCTGCAGAATTTGGACAATTTCTGGTGAAGTTTATTTTCCTCAAATTTCTTTTTATTTCACTCTATGGCCGAGTCTTCATCATCAGCATTCATAAACAACACTAATCTTCATTTTGGGGATATAGGTAGGTGAAATTGAAACGTTTCAAAATTTGACCATTTTTCCATACGCGGACCTGCAGAATTTGGACAGAATTTCTGGTGAAACTCAGTTTCCTCAAATTTCTTTTAATTTCACTCTATGGCCGAGTCTTCATCATCAGGTCCATAAACAACTCTAAACTTTCATTTTGGGGATATAGAGAGCTGAAATTGAAACGTTGCAAAATTTGTCATTTTTTCCATATGGGAACCTGCAGAATTTGGACAGAATTTCTGGTGAAATTCAATTTCCTCAAATTTCTTTTTATTTCACTCTATGGCCGAGTCTTCATCATCAGCGTTCATAAACAACACTAACCTTCATTTTGGGGATATAGAGAGCTGAAATTGAAACGTTGCAAAATTTGACATTTTTTCCATACGCGGACCTGCAGAATTTGGACAGAATTTCTGGTGAAATTTAATTTCCTCAAATTTCTTTTTATTTCACTCTATGGCCGAGTCTTCATCATCAGCGTTCATAAACAACACTAACCTTCATTTTGGGGATATAGAGAGCTGAAATTGAAACGTTGCAAAATTTGAAATTTTTTCCATACGGGGACCTGCAGAATTTGGACAGAATTTCTGGTGAAATTTAATTTCCTCAAATTTCTTTTTATTTCACTCTATGGCTGAGTCTTCATCATCAGCGTTCATAAACAACACTAACCTTCATTTTGGGGATATAGAGAGCTGAAATTGAAACGTTGCAAAATTTGACATTTTTTCCATACGCGGACCTGCAGAATTTGGACAGAATTTCTGGTGAAATTTAATTTCCTCAAATTTCTTTTTATTTCACTCTATGGCTGAGTCTTCATCATCAGCGTTCATAAACAACACTAACCTTCATTTTGGGGATATAGAGAGCTGAAATTGAAACGTTGCAAAAATTTGACATTTTTTCCATACGCGACCTGCAGAATTTGGACAGAATTTCTGGTGAAATTTAATTTCCTCAAATTTCTTTTTATTTCACTCTATGGCCGAGTCTTCATCATCAGCGTTCATAAACAACACTAACCTTCATTTTGGGGATATAGAGAGCTGAAATTGAAACGTTGCAAAATTTGACATTTTTTCCATAACGGACCTGCAGAATTTGGACAGAATTTCTGGTGAAATTTAATTTCCTCAAATTTCTTTTTATTTCACTCTATGGCCGAGTCTTCATCATCAGCGTTCATAAACAACACTAACCTTCATTTTGGGGATATAGAGAGCTGAAATTGAAACGTTGCAAAATTTGACATTTTTTCCATACGCGGACCTGCAGAATTTGGACAGAATTTCTGGTGAAATTTAATTTCCTCAAATTTCTTTTATTTCACTCTATGGCCGAGTCTTCATCATCAGCGTTCATAAACAACACTAACCTTCATTTTGGGGATATAGAGAGCTGAAATTGAAACGTTGCAAAATTTGACATTTTTTCCATACGCGGACCTGCAGAATTTGGACAGAATTTCTGGTGAAATTTAATTTCTCAAATTTCTTTTTATTTCACTCTATGGCCGAGTCTTCATCATCATCAGCGTTCATAAACAACACTAACCTTCATTTTGGGGATATAGAGAGCTGAAATTGAAACGTTGCAAAATTTGACATTTTTTCCATATGCGGACCTGCAGAATTTGGACAGAATTTCTGGTGAAATTTAATTTCCTCAAATTTCTTTTTATTTCACTCTATGGCCGAGTCTTCATCATCAGCGTTCATAAACAACACTAACCTTCATTTTGGGGATATAGAGAGCTGAAATTGAAACGTTGCAAAATTTGACATTTTTTCCATACGCGGACCTGCAGAATTTGGACAGAATTTCTGGTGAAATTTAATTTCCTCAAATTTCTTTTTATTTCACTCTATGGCCGAGTCTTCATCATCAGCGTTCATAAACAACACTAACCTTCATTTTGGGGATATAGAGAGCTAAAATTGAAACGTTGCAAAATTTGACATTTTTTCCATATGCGGACCTGCAGAATTTGGACAGAATTTCTGGTGAAATTCAATTTGCTCAAATTTCTTTTTTATTTCACTCTATGGCCGAGTCTTCATCATCAGCGTTCATAAACAACACTAACTTCATTTTGGGGATATAGAGAGCTGAAATTGAAACGTTGCAAAATTTGATATTTTTTCCATACGCGGACCTGCAGAATTTGGACAGAATTTCTGGTGAAATTGAATTTCCTCAAATTTCTTTTTTATATCACTCTGTGGCCGAGTCTTCATCATCAGCGTTCATAAACAACACTAACCTTCATTTTGGGGATATAGAGAGCTGAAATTGAACCATTGCAAAATTTGACATTTTTTCCATACGCAACCTGCTGAATTTGTACAGAATTTCTGGTGAAATTTAATTTCCTCAAATTTCTTTTTATTTCACTCTATGGCCGAGTCTTCATCATCAACGTTCATAAACAACACTAATCTTCATTTTGGGGATATAGAGAGCTGAAATTGAAACGTTGCAAAATTTGACATTTTTTCCATATGGGGACCTGCAGAATTTGGACAGAATTTCTGGTGAAATTTAATTTCCTCAAATTTCTTTTTATTTCACTCTATGGCCGAGTCTTCATCATCATCGTTCATAAACAACACTAATCTTCATTTTGGGGATATAGAGAGCTAAAATTGAAACGTTGCAAAATTTGACATTTTTTCCATACGGGGACCTGCAGAATTTGGACAGAATTTCTGGTGAAATTTAATTTCCTCAAATTTCTTTTTATTTCACTCTATGGCCGAGTCTTCATCATCAACGTTCATAAACAACACTAATCTTCATTTTGGGGATATATAGAGCTGAAAATGAAACATTGCAAAATTTGATATTTTTTCCATATGGGGACCTGCAGAATTTGAACAGGATTTCTGGTGAAATTTTATTTCCTCAAATTTCATTTCATTTTACTTTATGGCCGACCGTTCATCATCAACGTTCATAAGCAACACTGATCTTCATTTTGGGGATATAGAGAGCTGAAATTTAAATGTTGCAAAATTTGAAACTTTTTCATACACGAACCTACAGAATTTAGAGAGAATTTTTGGTGAAATTCAATTTTCTCAAATTTTTTTTATTTCACTCTATGACCTAGTCTTCATATTTACCGTTCATAAACAACACTAATATTCATTTTGGGGATATAGAGAGCTGAAATTGAAACGTTGTAAAATTTGACATTTTTTCCATATGTTGACATCCAGGATTTGGACAGAAATTCTGGTGGAATTTGAGTTGTTCCAATTTATTATTTCACTCTGTGGCCGAGTCTTCATCATCAACGTTCATAAACAACACTAATCTTCATTTTGGGGATATAGAGAGCTGAAATTGAAACGTTGCAAAATTTGACATTTTTTCCATATGGGGACCTGCAGAATTTGGACAGAATTTCTGGTGAAATTTAATTTCCTCAAATTTCTTTTTATTTCACTCTATGGCCGAGTCTTCATCATCAACGTTCATAAACAACACTAACCTTCATTTTGGGGATATAGAGAGCTGAAATTGAAACGTTGCAAAATTTGACCTTTTTTCCATACGGGGACCTGCAGAATTTGGACAGAATTTCTGGTGAAATTTAATTTCCTCAAATCCCTTTCTATTTCACTCTATGGCCGAGTCTTCCTCATCAGCATTCATAAACAACACTAACCTTCATTTTGGGGATATAGAGAGCTGAAATTGAAACGTAAAATTTGACATTTCTTCTATATGGTGACCTGCAGAATTTGGACAGAATTTCTGGTGAAATTTAATTTCCTCAAATTTCTTTTTATTTCACTCTATGGCCGAGTCTTCATCATCAGCGTTCATAAACAACACTAACCTTCATTTTGGGGTTATAGAGAGCTGAAATTGAAACGTTGCAAAATTTGACATTTTTTCCATATGGGGTCCTACAGAATTTAGAGAGAATTTCTGTTGAAATTCAATTTCCTCAAATTTCTTTTTATTTCACTCTATGGCCGAGTCTTCATCATCAGCGTTCATAAACAACACTAACCTTCATTTTGGGGATATAGAGAGCTAAAATTGAAAATTTGCAAAATTTGACATTTTTTCCATACGCGGACCTGCAGAATTTGGACAGAATTTCTGGTGAAATTTAATTTCCTCAAATTTCTTTTTATTTCACTCTATGGCTGAGTCTTCATCATCATCAGTTCATAAACAACACTAACCTTCATTTTGGGGATATAGAGAGCTGAAATTGAAACGTTTGCAAAATTTGACATTTTTTCCATACGAGGACCTGCAGAATTTGGACAGAATTTCTGGTGAAATTTAATTTCCTCAAATTTCTTTTTATTTCACTCTATGGCTGAGTCTTCATCATCAGCGTTCATAAACAACACTAACTTCATTTTGGGGATATAGAGAGCTGAAATTGAAACGTTGCAAAATTTGACATTTTTTCCATATGCGGACCTGCAGAATTTGGACAGAATTTCTGGTGAAATTTAATTTCCTCAAATTTCTTTTTATTTCACTCTATGGCCGAGTCTTCATCATCAGCATTCATAAACAACACTAACCTTCATTTTGGGGATATAGAGAGCTGAAATTGAAACGTTGCAAAATTTGACATTTTTTCCATATGGGGACCTGCAGAATTTGGACAGAATTTCTGGTGAAATTTAATTTGTTCAAATTTCTTTTATTTCACTCTATGGCCGAGTCTTCATCATCAGCGTTCATAAACAACACTAATCTTCATTTTAGGGATATAGATAGCTGAAATTCAAACGTTGCAAAATTTGACATTTTTTCCATACGCGGACCTGCAGAATTTATACAGACTTTCTGGTGAAATTTAATTTCCTCAAATTTCTTTTTATTTCACTGTATAGTCGAGTCTTCATCATCAACGTTCATAACCAACTCTAATCTTCATTTTTGGGGCAAAAGAACTGAAATTGAACCATTGCAAAATTTGACATTTTTTTCCATACAGTGACATGCAGAATTTGTACAAAATTTCTGGTGAAATTTAATTTCTTCAAATTTCTTTTTTTCACTCTATGGACGAGTTTTCATCATTAACGTTCATAAGCAACACTAATCTTCATTTTGGGGATATAGAGAGCTGAAATTTAAATGTTGCAAAATTTGATATTTTTTCCATACGCGGTCCTGCAGAATTTGTACAGAATTTTTCGTGAAATTGAATTTCCTCAAATTTCTTTTTATTTCACTCTGTGGCCGAGTTTTCATCATTAACGTTCATAAACAACACTAATTTTCATTTTGGGGATATAGAGAGCTGAAATTGAAACGTTGCAAAATTTGACATTTTTTCCATATGCGGTCCTGGAGAATTTAGAGAGAATTTCTGGTGAAATTTAATATCCTTAAATTTCTTTTTATTTCACTCTGTGGCCGTGTCTTCATCATCAACGTTCATAAACAACACTAATCTTTATTTTGTGGATATAGAGAGCTGAAATTGAAACGTTGGAAAATTTGACATTTTTCCATATGGGGACCTACCGAATTTGTCAAGGATTTCTGGTGAAATTTAATTTTCTCAAATTTCATTTCATTTTACTTTATGGCCGAATCTTCATCATCAACGTTCATAAGCAACACTAATATCCACTTTGAGGATATAGAAAGCTAAAATTGAAACGTTGCAAAATTTGACATTTTTTCCATACCCGGACCTGTAAAATTTGAACATAATTTCTGGTGGAATTTGAGTTGCTCCATTTTCTTTTTATTTCACTCTGTGGTCGAGTCTTCATCATCAACGTTCATGACCAACTCTAATCTTCATTTTGGGGAAAAAAAAACTAAAATTAAAACTTGCAAAATTTGACATTTTTTCCATACGCGGACCTGCAGAATTTGTAGAGAATTTCTGGTGAAATTTAATTTCCTCAAATTTCTTTTTATTTCACTCTATAGCCGAGACTTCATCTTTAACGTTCATAAACAACACTAATATTCATTTTGGGGATATAGAGAGGTGAAATTGAAACGTTGCAAATTTGATATTTTTTCTATATCGGGACCTGCAGAATTTGAACAGAATTTCTTGTGGAATTTGAGTTGCTCCAATTTTTCTTTATTTCACTCTATGGCCGAGTCTTCATCATCAACGTTCATAAACAACATTAATCTTCATTTTAGGTATATAGAGAGCTGAAATTTAAACGTTGCAAAATTTGACATTTTTTCCATATGCGGACCTGCAAAATTTGGACAGAATTTCTGGTGAAATCTAATATTCTCAAATTTCTTTTTTTTTTACTCTATGACTGAGTCTTCATCATCAACGTTCATAAGCAATACTAATCTTCATTTTGGAGATATAGAGAGAACTGAAATTTAAACGTTGCAAAGTTTGGCACTTTTTCCATATGCGGTCCTGCAGAATTTAGAGAGAATTTCTGGTGAAATTTAATAGCCTCAAATTTCTTTTTATTTCACTGTATGGCCGAGTCTTCATCTTTAACGTTCAATCGCAACACTAATCTTCATTTTGGGGATATAGAGAACTGAAATTGAAACGTTACAAAATTTGACATTTTTTCCATAATGGGACATGCAGAATTTGAACAGAATTTCTGATGGAATTCGAGTTGATCCAATTTCTTTTTATTTCACTCTATGGTCGAGTCTTCATCATCAACGTTCATACCCAACTCTAACCTTCATTTTGGGGCAAAAAAAAACTGAAATTCAACCATTGCAAAATTTGACATTTTTTCCATATGCGGACCTGCAGAATTTAGAGAGAATTTCTGGTGAAATTTAATTTCCTTAAATTTCTTTTGATTTCACTCTATGGCCGAGTCTTCATCACTAACGTTCATAAACAACACTAATCTTCATTTTGGAGTAAAAAAGAACTAAAATTGAAACGTTGCAAAATATGACATTTTTTCCATATGCGGACCTGCAGAATTTAGAGAGAATTCCTGGTGAAATTCAATTTCCTCAAATTTTTTTTAATTTCACTTTATGACCGAGTCTTCATCTTTAACGTTCATAAACAACACTAATCTTCATTGTGGGGATATAGAGAGCTGAAATCGAAACGTTACAAATTTTGACATTTTTTCCATATGGGGACCTCCACAATTTGAATAGAATTTCTAGTGGAATTTGAGTTGCTCCAATTTCTTTTTATTTTACTCTATGGTCGAGTCTTCATCATCAACGTTCATAACCAACTCTAATCTTCATTTTGGGGTCAAAAACAACTGAAATTGAACCATTGCAAAATTTCACATTTTTCCATACGCGGATCTGCAGAATTTGTACAGAATTCCTTGTGAAATTTAATTTCTTAAAATTTCTTTTTATATCACTCTATGGCCGAGTCTTCATCATCAAGGTTCATAAACAACACTAATCTTCATTTTGGGGATATAGAGAGCTGAAATTTAAATGTTGCTAAAATTGACATTTTTTCCATATGCGGGCCTGCAGAATTTAGAGAGAATTTTCGGTGAAATTCAATTAACTCAAATTTCTTTTTATTTCACTCTGTCGCCGGGTATTCATCTTTAACGTTCATAAACAACACTAATCTTCATTTTGGGGATATAGAGAGCTGAAATTTAAACGTTACAAAATTTGACATTTCCATGTGGGGACCTGTAGAATTTGAACAGCATTTCTGGTGGAATTTGAGTTGCTCCAATTTCTTTTTATTTCAATCTATGGCCGAGTCTTCATCATCAACGTTCATAAACACCACTAATCTTCATTTTGGAGATATAGAGAGCTAAAATTGAAACGTTGCAAAATTCGACATTTTTTCCATACCCGGACCTGTAGAATTTGAACAGAATTTCTGGTGGAATTTGAGTTGTTCCAATTTCTTTTTATTTCACTCTATGATCGAGTCTTCCCTCGACATGAGACCACCTTGACGTGGTGAGGGGGCTCTTGAACCCCAGGAATTTGTTTCTGGGTTCGAGTCCAAGAGTCTCAAATACCATCATATATTATTTTGGATTAAATTTGTGGAATTTTCTACTTTTAGTAAAATTTACTGGACCCGATAAACAGGAAAAGATATCATAGCTGGGAATGGGTTTATATTCGAAGCTAAATAGTGAGAACTGTGGTAGGACCATCAACTGCCCGATAATGTTCAGACCCGAGAGTTACCAGCTTGGTAGCTCAAAGGCAGAACTATTTGTTAGGACTGGACCACAGATTCCAGGGGGGTCTGGTTCTATGGATAGGACTCTTGGCATTCTATCCGGTTTGCCCATAACATGATTAGGGTGGGGATGATTGTATTCTTGTAATACTCTCAGTCCTAGCAAGCGGGTTTGGCTTACATTTGGGCCACTCTAATCATGTTGTGCCATCCCCTTTGGGGTAGGGTAGGGAGAGGACATTTGGGAGTCAGTTCTCACTTGTGCCATTGGTGGAAGAATAAAACTCCATGAAAAGCTGATGATATCTTTTTAAGGTTTTCAAGTTTTTTTTTTTTCTCCTCCCTCAAAGATTCGAGTACCCCTGGGCCCTTTGATGGTAGTGACTCGGCACAGATGACGACCGATGGAACCTCTTGTAACCACCTTTCTTTGGAAAAAACAATAAAGAATCCAAATATAATCACACTGGAACCTTATGCTCCAGTACACAACAAATCAAAAAAAAAAGTAAATATCGTCTTGACCAACCTTGACTCACTTCGACTCCTCTTTGGGAGTGGAAGTTGGTCAAGGTTTCTAACCATGGAAACAGAACAACAAATCTCAGCCCTAAAGTTAGAAAACTTTTTATTAAAGACACTCAACGACAGAAATGTCGTTTAGACAAATAAAAATGAAGACGTTTATTATAGAAGCCACAACAAAAACCAGTCTGAGGAATATCTATCAATAAAAAGTGTTGACAATGTAAATGTAAAAGTAAAGAAGCATGACACTATGAATAGCATTCAGGGTACTATTGTACTTCCTGAAAATAATGACGAACCGGTTGACAAAAATATACTGTTGGACTCTCTTAAAATGAGATATACCAAAATCCAAGACTGTGAGGTATATATAATACCAAGTAAACAAAATAATAAAGCATTAAGAATTGCAAAAATAAAATTTGAGGGCCAAGAGTTACCTCAAAAAATAAAAATTTTGGGTCAAAATAGAGAACTGAGATCTTATGTTACCAAACCGCTACAATGTCAAAATTGTAGTAAGTATGGACACACAAAGAAAAACTGTCGTAATGAACCTGTATGTGCTTATTGTGGATCTGACGAACATGCCACACAATGGAAATGTAGTGAACCAAAATGTGTAAACTGTGGACAGGATCATCATGCTAGGTCCAAGGAATGTGTGTGCTACATATAGAATACAGAATTGAAAATGTTACAAGAACGAACAGGGATGTCTATCAAAGAGGCTAAATTGGAATTAAAAGTGAGAGGAATGCAAGATCCATCTAAGAAACATTCATATTCCTCAATAACAAGAGCAAAAAATTAAGCAAAATGGAAACAGATAGAAATAAAAGAGCACAGAAATGTAAATCTCAAGAAAAATTTAGTAATTTAGAAATAAAAAATAAAATGGTAAAGAATAAAGAAACAGGTACAAATGAGATGGATAATATTTTATCCAATTCATCTGAAATATTAATGCAGATAGAAACACAGGAGGATGCTGCTACTAAAGTAACAGAAGAGGGTAGAGATAGACAGGAAATTAAAGATAAAAAAAGGCCTTTGGAGAGAACACCACCCAAAACGAAGAAACCAACTATTAATAGAGAAACATCAGTTAAACCAAAGATAAAGGAGATGAAAAAGGAACAAAAACAAAAACAAACTAAGAATATACCTTTATCTCCTAAAATAATAATAGAACCTATGAAGGCAAATGTCGAGAACACTGAAGAAGTGAAAGAGAATCATACCATAGATGATAATGATTATGTCAAAGGAGAAGAGATTACTCCTTCTCCAATAGTTGGTACAAGAGCAAATGAAAAGAGAAATACACATGATAATACTTGTGGATGTAATGATTGTTTCATTGAATTATGCAATAACAACAAAAGTATAACAAAAGATGGTTTAACAAACATTGTGGAAATAACTAAAGGACTGTGCAATTTGGAAAAATATGGTGATTTAACGAATGAAGAAGTGAACATAGTTAAGGGAGTGATTTATGGAAGTATGAAAAAATCAGACACCACAAACGTCCCTAAAAGATTTATGGTTGCTATCAATGAACTGAAAAAAGATAAAAATATACATATGACAAAAGCAGATAAATCAGGCGCTCTTGTAATTTTAAATAAAAGTGATATGGAAAAAATGGAAAATCTTTTGGGTGATGATAGCACATATAAAGAATTAAATAAGAACCCGTTAGACAATGTGAACAGTGGCTTCAATAAGGAAGTGAAAAACCTGTTAAAAGGTAACGAAAGCCTTATAAAGAAGTTGTGTGTGACCTCTCCATCGCTACTATACATGTATGGTACAATAAAAACTCACAAAACAAACTTTCCTGCCAGGCCAATTATCAGTTCAGTTGATTCCGCATCTTACAAGCTAGCGAAGTACTTAGTGGATATTCTCAACCCATTAGTAGGTACCATCTCAAATGCTAATATGTCGAATAATGTGGATCTGATAAATAAACTAAATAGTGTACAGATTAATAGTGAATCCAGGCTTGTAAGTTTTGACGTAGTATCACTATTCACAAAGGTGCCAGTTGATGATCTGATGGCGTTTTTATCTGAATTGTTAGAGAACACACAGCTGGATATCCCATTTTCTAAAAGTACTTCAATTGAACTGATTAAATTATGTGTGAGAGATTGTAAATTTGAATTTAATGGTAAATTTTACTCACAAAATTTTGGTATGGCAATGGGAAACCCTCTATCACCAGTGTTAAGTAACTTATATATGGAATTTTTGAAAAGAAAATATTAAATAACATAATCCCACAAATGTAACATGGTTTAGGTATATTGACGACATAATTTGTGTATGGCCAGGAACCAAGATGTAAATAACTTTTTGCAAAGTTAAATCAATTAGTAACATCAATTAAATTCACTCTGGAAATGGAAAATGATGGGTGCTTACCTTTTTGGATGTCCTCATACGAAGAAATAGTAATGGGTTTAAATATAGTGTGTATAGAAAACCCACTAATATTTCTTCCTATGTGCATTCTATTCTGGACAAAGCAATAAGGTTAAAAAGTCAGTGTTTTCATCTATGTTTTTAAGAGCATTGCGTGTATGTAGCCCTGAATATATTGATGATGAAATAGACAAAATTAGGAATGCAGGCAAGAAATTGAAATATCCTGATAACGTATTAAACAGTGCACTTGAAGCGGCAAAAAAGACAATGTATCAAAACCAAAAAGAACCTTACAACACAAAAAAAATTTGCTTGTTCTGCCTTATAATAATAATATGAAAGATATCCTTCATCTTCTTAAGAATTTTGGTGTTCATGTCGCATTTAAGAACAATAAAACAATGAAAAATGTACTTATCAAGAACTCCCCTGACAATACTAAAGGGTGTGTATATAAAATTCCGTGTAAGTCTTGTAACAACTTTTATATTGGCCAAACCGGGAAAGCACTGGAAAAAAGAATTGAACAGCATAAGAAATATGTGAGATATGCACAAGGGAACAGTGGTATATTTGTACATGTTAGTGAGAACAATCACACTATCAACTGGGAAGGGGCAAAAAGGATTGTACATTCTAATAATGCACTGGAAAGGAATATCATTGAATCTAGCTTTATAAAAGAAAGTTACAACCAAAATATGAATATCAGTCAAGGGATGTATAAACTTGATCCTTTAATATCAAAAGAAATTAGTAAATTGTTTAAATTTTAAGGTAGGCAGTAGAGATGTATGAAAATAGGATTATCATATTTGTAAACACAGTACGAGGGTAGTAATGTTAATGAGTTTCCAAACTCCGCCTCCCTGACACCTGTCAGGTGTGGATCTTGAGGTCGCGTAGGGTTTGCTTATCAGCATCGTCCCCTGAGAGTATATTGTGATTTTTAGCCAAATGAGTTTTGAAGGCCACTCCTACCTCGACACCGGCTTGAGGGGGATATAGGTCTCTAAAGGTTGTGTATGTTCGTCAGTACTGTTCCTGTAGTATATATATATATGTGACTTCTCATACTCTGTATTAGTCCTTCGTCAATGGCTTGGAAATAAAGTCGAAACCGGTCAGGACCTACACCCCGTTTCTTATTTTTCACCTGTGGTAATGTGTGATATATATATATATAGATGTGTGTTATATATGTGTCTTTATATATATGTAGTCTTATGCTGTGGTTTTCATAATGCAGTAATCTCTCTGTGTGTATGTGTGTATTGTTGTATACCGTATAATCTCATGTTCAGATGCACATATGCCGTAAAAGAGTTAGCGTAAGGTCTTAGTGATTAAACGCTGTGTGGTTTGAGAGAGGGTATATGCGTGGTATGTAGAGAGAGAAGGGACAGGGAGCCCTTGTTCGTTGTATAGGGACGCAATTTGTTTAGTCAGTATTCAAAACTTGCTGAGATTAACACCTTCTCATATGACTAATTCCATTAGTGTACAAGACGTTAGGGGACTCGATCAAAACACTGTTGGGTGGAAAATCCTACCACGTAGATAGACACCCATACAGAGGAGTCGACATTGAGAGACCATTATCCGTGCGGAAAGGAGTTGTTTTTTCGCTCCCCGTCTCTCTCCCTGTCTCTCTCCCTGTCTCTCTCCCTCTCTCCCTCTCTCCCTCTCGCTCGCTCGCTCTCGGACTACGAATGTCCTGTTATAACGTAATTGATATTTTGATAGACGATGGTCACTCATATCCTTTAACTGTTTAATTCCTTAGTAAATGTGTCTCAGTTATCTGAACAGTGTATTTTATTAAGTGTGTGTGTAACGGCGCCTGATTAAAAACACGAAGCAATTTGGTACCAAGGTATTGTAACATAATTATTGGTTTTTAGTACACTAAAAATAATATTTACAGTGATTATATGTAAAGATACCTTTTCACTTTTTTTATATTTTTTCGTGTTATATGTTTTATGCTTTATCTTTTGAAGAATTTTTCTTTTATACATATATGTGGTGTTTGCTATTGCCTTAATTTTTGCTTTACATTTTTTGATATTTAATCTTTTTGCAGAGTATATTTCTGTCTCTTTTGTATCCACATTTTTACATGATTGATTTATTTGCTTTATTTTGTTTAACACTTGGGAATTGAAATTTTGTTACTTAACAATTTAAATTTTTCTTGAATAATTTTTTGATTAATTAATAACTTAATTTCTGATTTAATTTTGA
>NC_089745.1:28268460-28270960 GCF_040412425.1 Macrobrachium rosenbergii | reverse complement strand
TTCCATATCCTTCATTTTGCAGGAATCAGATCAGCGTTTTTGTCTGAATTTTTTTTCCATATGTTTTGCTTCTCATTTGAGCTGCCAAAGCGATATTCTGGGGTCAATATAAACAAGTTTAAATGTACCGTCATGAAGTCTCTAACTACTTGCAGAATAAAGGCACATTGATGCACGCTTCCGGAAATAACTTAAAGTATCAAGACTTGCTGTGTCGACTCTCTTTTATATTACCGTCATTTATGCCGGTATTGGTGTACCCAGTGTTTATGATACATAAACGTGAACTGAAATATCTCAGTATCTCGGGATGCTGTACTGACCAACTTTTCTTGAGCCTCTTTTCTTTAAGAAGGGAAACTCTGAGCAACTGAACAGAAAAGCTAAGGTTGAAAAAGCTTGAATTTTAAAAACATTGTAAAATAGTTTGACGGATGTTTTTAGATAGAAAACAAAATGGCTGACTATTTGGAAAAATGGTATAAATTTCAGACTGAACATCATACAGAATGGAATATCTACCTGGTACAACGTTTCCCCAGAATATATTAGCTAGAATCATTCTGTGGCACAAAGCTAATTTGAAGAAAGTTGAGGAAAAACAGATGTGGGCGGAAGGTTAATAAAGAAGGATTTATGAACCCACGGCGACATTACACGAAAGACTTCCTATGTAATTTTGTAATTACTGACACCTATCTGTAAAACTGCAAGGAGGATGTTTTTTCCTTTCTTTAGCTTTCATATACATTGAACGTTTTACCGTATGGTCTTCGAAGATATTGTTTAGCGAATGAACTTCTGGACAGTGAAAAATCACCATAGTTGTAAACGATCACAAAATGTTTTAAAGGGAAGGCGAGAGACTGTCTATTTAAAGGATAAGGTGTCAAGAGGTATGTAGGTAGGGAGGGGGTTTCGGGAAAGGAGTGGTTGGAGGGGGAGAAGGAAGGACGATATTAAGGGATTAGAAGGAAAAGGAAAAGAGGGAGGGGAAGTAAGAGGAGGAGGAGGCATGAGGAAGGGAAGGGGGCGTAAGAGAAAATTGGTGTAGTTAACATGAATGCAATTAGAGTTCTCGTTAAGTGTTGTTTATGACGCAACTTAAGCCTAAGCGACATCTTCATGCTCTGTGTTGCAGATATTTTTGCCTACGCGAGGAAAAGAGAAAAGAATTTTCGTCGCCTGTTTTTCCCTTTAAATATTTTTTCTTGCAGGAAACAAAAGGTGCGTTTATAAAGGCTTTAACGGAATGTTTTTAATTCCTCTCTTAAATGTCTCTTTGTTCGTTTGGATTTTTCTATTTGAAGAGGGTAATTATGCATATTTATGCATTGCATTTATTTTTTGTTAGTTTGCTGTGTGCATGACAAAATTGAAGTTTATTTGATCTTGCTTGATTCTGTATCCGGAAATCCTTTCTTGTAACTGGTATTTCACAATAATGTGATAATGTGGGCAGAATTCCTGACAGTAATTGTATGGAATATTTTTACAGCTTACAACTGGATTGCAGATATATTCCTGATAATATCAGCATGTGGCTGCCTGTGTATAATTGTTTTTGCATATTTACAACCTAAAATTTTGTAAATCTGACAGGAAAGGGGTCGTCTGAAATAGAATAATGTAAAATTACAAGATAATGAAAATTGATCTTGCTTAATGATATTTCCCTGGCTATTCCGATGTTACTTTAATTTTGTAACGCGTGCCAAGCATCACAAAAAACTGGGATACAAATTGCAACAAAATTTCAAGATGCGAATACGCAGCTATTACCAGCCTTATCCTTATTTTCTTCCATGCGTGAAATTGCCTGAAATTCGCATTTTCCTACCCGAGGAACTTTGTTTTCTACCCAAGTCATGTTACATTTATGTTATTTTGTGTGTCCTTGCAGGTTGATCTTTTATTTGTTGGTAAGAACACCACGTTTTATTTGTTGTTATCAGTGCGTACATTTTGATATTGACTGTTGATTTATCTTTACATAAACACTATTTTGGTTTCAACAAGTTGCCTGATACGGAATCATTCTTTTAATTCCTATTCCTCCCTTTCCTTGAAGTTCGCTTCCTTTAGATAACAGAGCTACAGATGGAAGAGTTAGTTGTTCCGGAATCGCAGGAGAGATCATTAGGCAAAGTGACAGTGTTTTCAGTTTATCGCAGTTTCTCTTCTGGAATTAATATGATTCTTTATATACTTCCTTGTCATCATATTATTTATTATGATGCTCCAGCAAGGCTGTTATACATCATGTGGGTTTTAGTTTTGAGTAAAAGAAAACTATTGAGTTGGCTATTTATATGTCCGTCCGCACTTTTTCTTTCCGCCCTCAGATCTTAAAAACTACTGAGGCTAGAGGGCTGCAAATTGTTATGTCGATCATTCACCCTCCAATCATCAAACATACCAAATTGCAGCCCTCTAGGCTCAGCAGATTTTTTATTTAAGGTTAAAGTTAGCCATGATCGTGCATCTGGCACCGCTATAG